>NC_056750.1:305512157-305638318 GCF_019279795.1 Protopterus annectens
AACAGGTTTACCCAATCTGGGTCCTGCAAAGGCCACAAACAATTCATCTGTTTTCCTGAAGGATTTAGTCCTGTCCTGAAGCTTGCTGATGCACATCAAGGGTGTACAAAAGGTACACCCCTCTATTAGAATCCTGAGGGAAGAAAACCAGCAGATCAATGGACTGGTTAATGGAAAATCCAGCAATTACCTTGGGCAAGAAAGAATGGTCAGTATGAAGGGACACCCTATCCATGTGGAGGATCAAGTAAGGTCTCTTGACACTCCAGGCCTGCAGCTCATATACTCTTCTCACTGAGGTAAGTGCTACTAGAAGTAAGGTTTTTCCATGACATGACAAAAATTTTAAATCACATGAATCAAAGGGCTCGAAAGGAGAACCTGTGAGAGATTGAAGTACCAAGTCCCAGGGTTCTAAGGGAGGCTTCACCACAGGTTTAACATGTAATACTCCTTTCAAAAATGTTTTGCATAGGCGGTGTGACATAATCGAAGAATTATCAAGTCCATTATGAAAATTGGCGATAGCTGCTAAATGTACAGTGATCATCGATGCTGAGGCTCCTGCATGTAAAAGAGTAGTCAGCTATTGTAGGATCTTTTGAATAGGCATAGAGAAAGGGTCTAAGTTCTGATCTTTGGCCCAAATAGAGAACCTAGTCCATTTAGTAGAATAAACTTTCATGGTGGAAGGTTTGTGTGAAGCCAGAAGAATTCATGAACAGGAGATGGGATGTCAGGCAGCCTGGCAATCATTGGAAGTGGAGGAACCAAGCTGTGAGCTTGATACTGTGGAGGTTCGGATGAATCAGTCCCTGAGGATGAGAAAACAGGCCTTGGGAAAGATCCAAGATCCATTGGGCTGTGACTCAGATGAGGCCATAGAAATGGGAACCAGACTTGATGGGGCCAGTAGGGGGCAATGAGGATCACTTTGCGTCTCAAACTCTGAGCTTTCTGAAGAAATTTTGGAATGAGGGGAAACATGGGAAAGGCATACAGAAGACCCGGGGGCCAATCATGCATTAGAGTGTCCCTGAGGGGGGGGACAGGGCAAAGTAGCTTCTGTATTTGTAGTTTAGGGGGAAGCAAACAGATTGCAGCAAGGCTTGCCCCAGCATTGGAAGATCAGATCCACTGTTACAGGGTTGAGAGACCACTCATGAGGCATCAGGATGTCCCTGCTTAGACTGTCCGCAATAAGGTTGGAACTCCCGGGAATCTGCATTGCTATAAGAAAGCGGTTGGAAGCTATCGCCCAGTGCCAAATCCTCATGGCTTCCCAACACAGGGGGTAAGACCTGGTTCTGCCTTGCTTGTTGATAGATCAGATGAATGACATGTTGTCTGACTTAACTGCAATGGTCCCAGAGGGTAAGGATGCATGGAATGCTTGCAACACTAAGAGAACTGCCCTCAGTTCCAGGACATTTATGTGCAAACTGGTCTCCATGGGGGACCAGGTGCCTTGGACCGTCTTTCCCTGGAAATGCCCCCCCACCCTAACAGGGAAGAGTCTGTGGTCACCGTGGCCGTGGGCTGGGGAAGACAGAATGGTCAACACCAAAGATTCATTTGTGGCTTCATCCACCATAGCATTTCTTCCTTGCAACAGTTTGTAAGACGTATCATGTGGTCGAGTGGGTGAGTTAGAAATTACCATCGTGTGGAAAGGAGCCACTGCAGGATTCTCATGTGCAGCCTCGCCAGTGGTACTAACGTAATGGCAGCTGCCATGGAGCCTAAGAGATGCAGTACAAGACGTGCTGGTACATAGGTCTGAGGAAGTAGGTCTTGGATTTGGTGTCTTATTTTCGAAAGCCTGTGAGGGGGGAGAGAAGCTTGACAGGATGTTGTGTCAAAGACCACTCCAATAAATTCCAATGTCTTCATTAGGGACATTTGAGATTTGTCCTTGCTGATTGTAATCCCCAAGCGGAAAGCTAGACCTTGAGTGTAAGATAGACTGTGGACTAGGAGATTCCTGGTCAGAGCAGTAAGGAGCCAATCGTCTAGATACGGAAACACCTGGAATCATTGTAGTCAAAGATGAACTACCACAACTGCCATACATTTGGTGAACACTCGGGGGGGCTGTCAAGAGACTGAAAGGCAGTGTCCTGAACTCCTGAACTGGTAGTGATTGGCTCACAGCCGAAAGCAGAGAAACCTCTGGGAGCTGTGATCCATCTTTATGTGGTAGTATGCATCCTGGAGGTCTATAGAGCACATCCAGATATCCCTCCCTAGGAAGGGAATAATGGATTGCACCGTGACCATCTGGAAGTTTTGAGGTTTGATAAATTTGTTCAATAGTCTGAGATCCAGGATTGGTCTCCGGTCCTCTATCTTTTTTGGCAATAAAAAAAACCTCAAGTAAAATCTGGATCCTGTCTGATCTGGTGGGACTGGTTAGATTACTTTTTTCTTAGCAGCTTTTCAATTTCTAAGGCTGCTAATTCCCACTGATTGGGTGGTACATCGGGGGATTTGTTTGGTGGGTCTGGGAATTAAACTGAATGGGATTTGTTAGCCTCTTGATATTATTCTCTGCACCCAAACATCAAGAGTAATAAGATGCCAGGCTGGTAGGTGCAGAGAAAAATGACCACCGACTGCTTACGGAGGAAAGCAATTGGTCCCTCTGCTCAGGAGCTCTGGTAGGGTCTGTCGGAGAAAGAATCTCTAGCGCCCTGGTTATGCAGACCCCCTCTACCCCAAAAGGGGCATCTTCCATACGAGTTGCCCCTGTGCCCCGGGGGTATTGTTCACCACGAGTGTCACGAAAAGATCCTTGGGATTTCTTGAACCACATTTTTCCTCCCTTTTGGTTCCTGGAGTAGGATCTCTGGGGGTTGGAAAAGCGTATGCCCACAGCAGACAAGGTCTTTCCGTCTTTCTCACTACGTGCAAGTGTGTCTCGTATTTTGGGTCCAAAAAGTGCAGAATCTTCGACAGATCCATTGACAAAGGAAGATTTAAAGGGGTCTATGAAGTCACACAACTGCATCCAAGCATTACATCTCATGACAATGCCTGATGCAGCAGCTCGATCTGCCCCCTCGGTGGAGTAGAGTTTGAGATGGATTCAAGGGTAGCTAGCTGTGAGGCGACAGTGTCATGCACCTCATCAGACAGTACCCCCACCAAAGAGGAAGACATTTTGGAAATTAGGTCTCTTTGGAGGCAAATAAAGTGTGCCAGATAGTTCAATGACCGAATAGAAAAGGTCGCTGAAGCATAGTTCCACTTCCCTAGTCTGTCCATGGTCCAGGACTCCCTGTTTGGAGGATGGACAATGGAACTATCTTCTGTCAGTTCCTTCTTGGTGGCTGCCACCACGACCATAGAAACAACTGTCAACTGCTGAGACCAGTGGGGCTGGTCTTCAGGTGTAGATAAAATTTTGTCTGGCTTCAGGGAGACAGGTTCTAATTTGTCCAGGGCCTTCCAGGCACGCTGTATAATGAGCTTAACAAGGTCATCTGCCAGTGGGGTCACCCAAGAAGTAGATGGCCTGGCATGGAAGGCCTGCAAGAACACAGATTCCTCAGAGGAAGGGTTAGAGGACTTCCAGTCTCCCCGCTGTTTGAGGATTTCAAGAATGTCTCTGAATTAGACGTCATCTGGGGGAGACTGTGGGGACCCTTCCTCCTCTTCACAATCAGTGTCTTTGCTGATAGATTCCTCCGGAGAATCAAGGTGCTTCCTCTTGCACCATTTCTTCTGGGGTGGCTCCCCAGTGGGATCTTCTGAGGAGGACTCCAGAGAAGGGGTTCTCTTCAAAGGGGGGGGGGTCTTGCGACTCCCGTGCCTGGGGTCATGAAATAGAGGATTGGGAGAGGTGCATGCTATGGAGAGGTTCTGATACTGTTGTCATTGGTGCTGACTGCCAGCCTGCGGAGTCTGGGACCATCTCCATCACTTGGACAGCAGGCCCGCCCAAGGAGGGATGGGAGCCTGGAACTAGGAAGGACAACCTCAGAACCGGGGTCACACCTCGCTCTGAGGAGCCCACATCCAGGAGAGGAGTTACGAGAGGACTGGAAGCTGTCAGAGCCGTGGACATAGATGGTGCCAGTGAGAAAATAGGTGCCGGGCTAGGTACTGACATACAGACAGCCCAAGCACTGCTCCGTGAGAACATCGGCACCACCGGAGCTGATGCAGCCAGGGTTGTTGGTGCCGACAGGGGAAAAACTGCTGTCAGAGCCAAGACAGTATGCACCAGAGTAGACATTGGTACCGAGATCTCCGGAACCTGGGTAGAGGCCAGAGGAGGATAAACAGGTGAAGATGTAGTAAAAGACTTCTAGCCAAGAGGGACGGAAGGTCTAGCTGGAATGGGCAATCCCCTAGCTGCCAGAAGCTGGTCCACAACCCGCACTAATCTAATTCAGAAAAATCTGGATCTAAAGGAGGCTGCTGAAGGAGAAGCAGGTCTTTCTAGAAAAGGGCTAAACCTCTGCCCCAAAAAAGGGTTGTAAGTTGGAGAGTATCTTGTCCTTGGCAGATATTTGAGTTTTGAACCAAATGGAGCTGAAGAAACTGTCGACACAGTAGTCAGGGATGGTGCCGAAGCAGGTACAGTCATCGGAGCCAATGTTGGATCAAAGGATGGCACCGACGTTGGAAACGAAATAGGGGGTGAATATCATGGATGGCACCGAGGGAGAAGATGCAGAGCCTGGTGCCAAAGAGGTCTGCGTCCAGGGTGCCGGCGAAACACAAAGCCGACTTGGTTCCGTAACTGACGGAGATGCAGGAACTGAGTGACTCTGTTTTTTCCTTATGTTTTTTGGTCTTTTGAGGGGTGAGACCTCCGACCCAGATAGAGCCTCCAAAAAAAGATGTCTTGATTAAACCATTTAAAATAAGCTTATTTTTATGTTCTGCTACTGTACGATTACTAAAACTAGCCCAAATGTAACAGTCAGCTTTAATATGATCCACACCCAAACAGTAGACACAACGAGCATGTGTATCTGAGTTAGACACCTTACGCCCACACTTGTCACGCTGTTTAAGCCCCAACTTAGTTTTGTCTGACATAGTAAGGCAACAAAGCTATCCTATAGAAAAAAAAAACAAAATAAGGGAGAGAAAAAGGTGAGAGAATACCAACAATGATATTTAAAAAATACCACAAGTGGTAATGAAAGGCCCATCAAAGGTATGAGAGAAGGACAGTACCAATAATAGTAGAAATTAAATTACCAAGGTAAAGGGAAGGGAATAGAATTAGGTTATAGGTGACAGTGAGAAAATGCTAAATTGACTTAAAAATAAAAAATTTTGAAGAGAAACTATCTTAAAAATGACAATTTTCTATTTAACTTTGAGAGAGATGGCTAGCACGTCTGATTAGGAATGCGGCAAACGAGATCTGGAGTAACTAGGAGAGGAGCATTATGGATAGGTCTTAGCTGAGAGTTTTTGGCTGGTGCAAGCTTGGAAACAGCCGTATCACTTCCGAGGATGGAACCTAAGTCCAGCCATAACGATTCCAAGGACGGAACCCAAGTCCTAATAGTAATTAATGAACAAAGATTTACAACATCAGATAGAATTTTACACTGCCAAAAAAACTTCTACAGCTATATGAAAAAAAAGTTTTTTTGCCCATCTATAAATATATATATATATATATATATATATATATATATATATATATATATATATATATATATATATATATATATATATATATTTATATGTATATGTATATATTTATATATATACATATGTTTATATTTATACATATATTTATATTTATACATTTATATCTATATTTATACATGTATGTTTATATTTATACATATATATATATATATATATATATATATCATACACAAGAATATATATCAAAAATATCATACACACAAATATATATCAGAAATCACATCTGATGACCAAATATGTATGCATATAAGAAATTTGAGACTGTTTTTTATGACTTTCCAAGTATAGATCACAAACAACATACACACAACTATTAATCACACATCTAAAAAATAAAAACATAAATAAAGTATATAAATATATACATACAAAGTCAAAAATGCCACCCGTACAAAAGAAAACAGTATTGTAAAGACACAAAAAGGCCTAGAAGGCAAAACATGCCCAACCCAATTAATTGAAGTAACCATTTATGAGCTTGATGGCCTGTGGAAACAACTGTCTACATCTGCTTGTTTTAGCATGTATTAATCTATAATGTCTAGCTGATGGAAGAAATTCAAAAAAATGTATTTTATATATATATATATATATATATATATATATATATATATATATATATATATCTTATAATTACATTTTATATATATAAAATTCATCTAAGATACTTTGTTTACTTATTTATTAAAACTTGTTTACTGGAGTAGAGCACTAATCATAAGTGACACATTTCAGTCTAAGACAAAAATGGATCTGCAAACAAGGCACGTTGAAATAATGAAAAATACTTTAAGTATTAGGTTCTATTAGACAGACCGGTTTTGGCAATTACTTTACAGAGCCTTCTTCAGTGTTTGAATAAAATACAAAAAAAGAACCTATTTATAAGAAATTCCTTGAATCATGTGATTCATTACAAATGTTCATTGAGACCAGGCTTAAAGAGCCCACCAAGTTTAATAATCCATTTTTTCTCCATTGAATTCAATAAATCATGCCAACCTAATTTATTGTTTCTAGATCTCAAAATTTGATCAATAATGATAAAACTGAAACATGCATTATGATGATTTAAAGAATGTTCATATAAGGCATTAATTTCCCTCTTATTCCTAATGTCGCTGAGATGCTCAGATATACGTAGTTTCAATGGTCTTGAAGTTTGGCCAACATAAAATGCAGAACAATTGCACTTGGCCAAGTAAATAACCCAGTCGAAGGAGCAATTAGCAAAAAATCAGGAACCAAACACGACAAAAAGTACCAAAGGAAGAGAAAGCACCCAGTCGAAGTAGAGGTGCTGACAATGATGTATTCCACAAAAAAACGATAAATCCAAGGCCAATATAACGCTCAAAAGGATGTTTATTTAAAGACTGACAATAAGAAACTTGCGTCGACCTAGGTTTCGTCCGTCTCCACGGACTTCTTCAGAACACAAGTGCAATTCAAAATACAAGCCGCTCAAATACCCTAAATTGCATCAATAATTAATCAATAAAAACTATTTAACCACTTAGTAAGCTATTAAATGAATGCTTATATATAAATATAAAATAAAACATGTATATAATAAGTAATAAACATTGTATTACACCCATCAAAATACAAAATAAAACCTACCATTCAAGACAGTGTGAAACTTATTACCATTCGCCTTATGTTTTTTACTTCAAATTAAAATTATAAACCGAAATATATATTTCATGGATGAATTTTAAAACCTCAAAAGTGTGTGGAATGTATATTAAATGTTATATTAATGTGCATAAATAGTTAAATAAATAAAATGTGTGAATTTCCACTGCTACTAAACTCTATATATTAAATTTCCTCAATACATTTACAAAAAAATAATTAATTTGTTGTTGTGTATATATACATATATAAATATAGAATAAACTTATTTAATTAAATAAATTAAATATAATTAAGAACCATAATATGTAGTATACATATACAAAATATATATATATATATATATCATATAAATCCATGTATAAAATTATATAAAAAATACATATATATAAAACATAAATATTATGTAAGTAATATATATATATATATATAATATATATTAAAAATATATAAAGTACCCATGTATATACAAGGAAAATTGTATGTGTATGAATCATTAAAAACTTATTATTTCAAAACAACCCTATTTCCCTTTTATACTGTATAACCATAAAATGGGTTTGATGCCAATATATTCATTGAGCCCAGGATGCTGATGGGCATTCAATAGAATCTGCATCCTTAATTCTGATGTGTCCAAATTATATTTAGTAGTCTTACCCTGTTGGTCATACCTCAGGTGTAACGCTCCAAAAAACTTAAACTGGTGACTTCTGTACTGTTGTATGTGCCTGGTTAATGCATTAGTTAACTTAATGTTTTTAATATCTGACAGATGTTCTTTTATTCTATCTCTCAGATGTCTGCTGGTTTTTCCAACATAAAAGGCGTCACACTGTTGACATACTGCAATATATATGACATTGTTAGTGTAACAGTTAATATGTTGGTGAATCCCAATGGTATGTTTATTAACTGTTACTGCTGTACCAGTATTGATCATATATTTACAAACAGAACACCTGCCACATTTGAAGTTACCCATCGGTTTGTTAGATTGAATACCTACATTAACATTTGTACTTTCAAACATTTCCTTAAATGGCACATCTTTCCTATAAATATATGTAATATTCCCTTGAAAGAGGTTCCCCAAAGTATTATCCATCTTAATGAAATTCCAATTCTTCTTAATTATAGTTTTAATGACATAAGAAATGTCATTAAATGTGGTAATAAACAAAGGTATAGTATTGGAAGTAAAATGCCCATTCAAGACGGTGTGAACCTTATTACCATTCGCAACTAAACATTCGTTACCATTCAATAAGGCTTTATAAAATCCATTTTGCCTTTTATTTTTTACTTCATCGGCAATGTTTGTGCAGAAAGCTTTGGGGTAACCCCTATTTATAAATAATGATATAGTAAACTGTATTTCATTTTCAAAGTCCACCTCCTTACTAACCATTCTGGCTGCCCTCACCAATTGTCCTTTGACCACAGCTTTTTTCTGGTGGTCGGGGTGCCAGCTATCATAGTGTAAATAAGAGTTAGAGAAGGTGGACTTTCTATAAATGTTCGACGTCAACCTATTCTTTCTTTTGTCATATGTTAACTTTATGTCCAAATAAGTAATGCTTTCCTTACTTATAACATATGTAAACTTTAAAAACCAAACACTACTATCCATATACTCCAAAAAGGCATTTAGTTCTGACTGTTCTCCATTCCAAATAATAAATAAGTCGTCCAGAAAACGTCCATAAAATTTGACATGTGTATAAAATTGGGTGTTGAACACATAATTGAGCTCCCAATAGGTCATTATGAAGTTGGCAAAACTGGGGGCACAAGCTGCCCCCATGGCTACTCCACTCTTTTGTTTGTAATAAGCCCCTTCAAAAAATAGGAAATTGTTTTTTAACACAATATCCATTAGTTTCGTTAAAACATTAATTTTGTTTTGGTCATACAAATTAGTAAAAAACAACTGCTCTTCTAACCATTCAAGCCCCTTGTCATGGGGTATAACCGTAAACAGGTTACATACATCCATTGTAATAAATATGTCTCCCGTACTAAATTCAGTAGAATTAATTTTATCCAAAAAATCCCAAGAATCCTTAAGTATGTATGGGAAAGTTTCTATACCTGGCTTTAAGTGTTGATCCAAAAATTGACTGATAAAGTGGGTTTTACTGCATTTGCCATCTACTATAGGTCTAAATTGTAGATTGTCTAACCCTTTATGAATTTTTGGAATACCAAAAATTCCACTAATAACAGGATATTCATTCTGTAAAAAACGTGTAAAAAACGCCATTCATTTTCATCCAACTCACCCTGATATAGCATGTCATTAAGTAATATATCAATTCTTTTAAAAGCTATATTGATTTCATTTCTGCTAATTTCCACATACGTATCTCCCATTAACATGGCATTCATATAGGAAATGTAATCCTGATGGTCCACTATAACCACTCCACTACCCTTATCTGGTTTCATTATTCTAATATTTTTAGTGGACAAAATACTCTTAAGTGTGGCTTCCTCCTTATCAGTCATAGTTTTGTTAAAATTGGTGTTATATTTACTAAAAATGTCCCTGATATCATTCTCTGTGACCTTTTCAAAAAAAGCCACTTTCTCATGCATAGGAGGATTATAAGTGCTGGGTTTGGATAATTTCTTTTCTTCTCTATTGATATCCCAAGGATTGTTTTGATACAAAATTTTTAAATTTAATTTACGGGTAAAAAGTTTTAAATCCACAATTGTGTTTACTATATTCCCCTTTCTACATGGTACAAAACTAAAACCCTTAGAAAATAGGTTAACACAGTCTCTATCAAATACATGATGGGTGTAATTATATAACGTAAAATCCTTCTTATCATTGACTACAATATTGGGTTTAATAAACAACCGACAACCATCTTTCTTTTCATTAGGAATGCTTTTAAAAATTTCATGCAAACACGAATTTCCTGTAAAATGCTTATTCACATCAAATGACATGAGTGAATCATTACTAATGGCACTATCATTTGTGTCATGAAAAACATTGTTAAAATCCTGTGATTGTCCATCGTATACATGTGTAGTTAAGTCACATAATGAGTCACTACTGTCCAAGTAATACGCCCTTGTCAATATATCGAACCCTTTCGTGGGCGTCTCGTGCACACTCGTCATCGGATACTAAAAAGCCACTTGTTGTATCTTTAATATGATCGTTACAGTGAACCTCACTTATATAAAAGTTATCAGAAGAATTGTCTAATAAAAGGGACAAATCATCGCCAAATCTAACATTCGTGTTAGTGTCTGAACCATGAATGTTTGATGAATCAATGATATTCTGCTTATCAAGTACCTCGTGGACTGGGATGCCATCGGCTACTTGCGCGTCCTCCACGCATTTTTTTGAAAGTAAACTTTCTTGTTATTATCTGGATCCCATCTTGGTCGCGCACCTGTTCGCTCAAACTCATTGTCCTCCTCTTGGAAGTTTTGCCCCCTTAATCGTTTGGATCTCCTCGGCCCATCTCCCTCACCTGGGCTGCCATATTCCCATTGCCTGTAATCTTCAGATAGAAAAGGGGAAGTGATGTCATCCAGTTCATCCAGGCGGTCTCTTCCGTTATCGGTCCTCTCCCTACTATGATTACGATTTACACATTTGGATTTGGGATATACCAAACCCGATTCATATATCTTAATGTCCCTCTTGATTTTATTATGCTTTTTCTCGTATATGATATTACAGCTATGTTCCACATCCTTAATAATATTAATGTAGTTTATGTAGTACTGATCGAACAGTAGCGCCTGACTGATGTTGTTGTTTAACGCCTCAAGTTCAGACAAAAGTAGTTCTATTCTTTTGTCATTGTATTTAATCATGATCTCCATCAGGGCTAAACCTGTCTTGTTAAATAACTCGTGTAGATCTTTCAACATATCTGGATCACGTTCACTCCCGTTTGGATACCTCCAAAGCCTAAGTCCTTTGGGTGCAAGCCCCAATTCAATATTTTTACGTAAGTATCCATTCTCCATTTGGGTACGTTTTAATTTAAACATTTTAACTTCAAAAAGTTTTAACAGGTCCCTCATACTACCTTTTATTCTGTTGACATCAGTTTCAACAGGAGTTTTTTCAGAATTAAATGAATAATGGTTATGTTTCCAGGAGTCACTGATAAAAGGCTCATAACTGTCTTTTGACCGGGCAGTATTAGTATTGTTTAACATACCGGTAATGTTGGATCCTGAAAGAACCGGCGGGGGTGTAATTTGAGTTAGCGGCAGACCCAAACTCCCCGTAGATTCCGTACCAGGAATTGTTGGTGACATAAGCTTGCTAATTAGCATAGTATGAAGCTTCAATTGTTCGTTCATTTCCTTTAATAGCACGCCCACATCGACCACGCCACCTTCTTCTTCCATAATAAACACCAAAAACCAGGAACCAAATACGACAAAAAGTACCAAAGGAAGAGAAAGCACCCAGTCGAAGTAGAGGTGCTGACAATGATGTATTCCACAAAAAAACGATAAATCCAAGGCCAATATAATGCTCAAAAGGATGTTTATTTAAAGACTGACAATAAGAAACTTGCGTCGACCTAGGTTTCGTCCGTCTCCACGGACTTCTTCAGAACACAAGTGCAATTCAAAATACAAGACGCTTAAATACCCTAAATTGCATCAATAATTAATCAATAAAAACTATTTAACCACTTAGTAAGCTATTAAATGAATGCTTATGTATAAATATAAAATAAAACATGTATATAATAAGTAATAAACATTGTATTACACCCATCAAAATACAAAATAAAACCTACCATTCAAGACAGTGTGAACCTTATTACCATTCGCCTTCACAGAAAAAAGCTGTGGTCAAAGGACAATTGGTGAGGGCAGCCAGAATGGCTAGTGAGGAGGTGGACTTTGAAAATGAAATACAGTTTATTATATCATTATTTATAAATAGGGGTTACCCCAAAGTTTTCTGCACAAACATTGCCGATGAAGTAAAAAATAAAAGGCAAAATGGATTTTATAAAGCCTTATTGAATGGTAACGAATGTTTAGTTGCGAATGGTAATAAGGTTCACACCGTCTTGAATGGGGGTTTTACTTCCAATACTATACCTTTGTTTATTACCACATTTAATGACATTTCTTATGTCATTAAAACTATAATTAAGAAGAATTGGAATTTCATTAAGATGGATAATACTTTGGGGAACCTCTTTCAAGGGAATATTACATACATTTACAGGAAAGATATGTCATTTAAGGAAATGTTTGAAAGTACAAATGTTAATGCAGGTATTCAATCTACCAAACCGATGGGTAACTTCAAATGTGGCAGGTGTTCTGTTTGTAAATATATGATCAATACTGGTACAACAGTAACAGTTAATAAACATACCATTGGGATTCACCAACATATTAACTGTTACACTAACAATGTCATATATATTGCAGTATGTCAACAGTGTGACGCCTTTTATGTTGGAAAAACCAGCAGACATCTGAGAGATAGAATAAAAGAACATCTGTCAGATATTAAAAACATTAAGTTAACTAATGCATTAACCAGGCACATACAACAGTACAGAAGTCACCAGTTTAAGTTTTTTGGAGCGTTACACCTGAGGTATGACCAACAGGGTAAGACTACTAAATATAATTTGGACACATCAGAATTAAGGATGCAGATTCTATTGAATGCCCATCAGCATCCTGGGCTCAATGAATATATTAGCATCAAACCCATTTTATGGTTATACAGTATAAAAGGGAAATAGGGTTGTTTTGAAATAATAAATTTTTAATGATTCATACACATACAATTTTCCTTGTACATACATGGGTACTTTTTTAATATATATATAAAATATATATTATATATTTTAAATATATATTTTATATATATATATATATATATATATATATTTTACTTACATAATATTTATGTTTTATATATATGTATTTTTTATATAATTTTATACATGGATTTATATGATATATATATATATATATATATATATATATATATATATATTTTGTATATGTATACTACATATTATGGTTCTTAACAATTATATTTAATTTAATTAAATAAGTTTATTATTTTATATTTATATATGTATATATACACAACAACAAATTAATTAATTTTTTGTAAATGTATTGAGGAAATTTAATATATAGAGTTTAGTAGCAGTGGAAATTCACACATTTTATTTATTTAACTATTTATGCACATTAATATAACATTTAATATACATTCCACACACTTTTGAGGTTTTAAAATTCATCCATGAAATATATATTTCGGCTTATAATTTTAATTTGAAGTAAAAAACATAAGGCGAATGGTAATAAGGTTCACACTGTCTTGAATGGTAGGTTTTATTTTGTATTTTGATGGGTGTAATACAATGTTTATTACTTATTATATACATGTTTTATTTTATATTTATACATAAGCATTCATTTAATAGCTTACTAAGTGGTTAAATAGTTTTTATTGATTAATTATTGATGCAATTTAGGGTATTTAAGCGGCTTGTATTTTGAATTGCACTTGTGTTCTGAAGAAGTCCGTGGAGACGGACGAAACCTAGGTCGACGCAAGTTTCTTATTGTCAGTCTTTAAATAAA
The DNA here is from genome assembly GCF_019279795.1 of Protopterus annectens. Lineage (NCBI taxonomy): Eukaryota > Metazoa > Chordata > Ceratodontiformes > Protopteridae > Protopterus > Protopterus annectens. The sequence goes on from NC_056750.1 coordinate 305,526,108, forward strand.
CATCCTTTTGAGCGTTATATTGGCCTTGGATTTATCATTTTTTTGTGGAATACATCACTGTCAGCACCTCTACTTCGACTGGGTGCTTTCTCTTCCTTTGGTACTAATAATTAGCAAAAAATGTTATGTTATACACCTCTGGGGTATTTTGGCTGGTAAAACTTTTAGTTTTAAGTAACTTGGTACAATATGTGCAATGTCCGCAAGGAAAACATCCAAATAAAGGTTCACCTGATAATGTAGTTTGTATCGTGTGAGTGGTTTTGGCATCACAGTGTTTAAAATGATTAAAGAAAGCAGATACATTTTTGCCTTTACGAAAAGAAAATGAGCATCTATCACCAAGGATTTTCTGAAGTTTGGGTTCACATGTTAATACATTCCAATTATGTTGGCCCATATTAATCAATGTATTGGTGTTACGTCCATAAGTGGTGATGAATCTGGGAGGTTCGTAGTTGGATTTATTGCTGGCCTTATAATGTAGTGAATCTTCACGTTTCATACTATCAACAATATTTACAGCGAATTTCTGTAGACAGCGTATGATCAGATGTACGGCAAACCAAAACATCTAAAAAAATTACTTTATTTTTATCACAGCTGACAGAAAATTAAATTCCCCATTTATTATCATTCAAATAAGTGATAAATTCTGAGAGATATTCACTATCGGACCTCCATACCAACCAGCAATCATCTAAGTACCTATGCCAGATGTCCATCTCATCAATATAAATATTGTGAGACCTGTCATAAATGACCTGTTCTTCAAAATACGCCATGAACAAATCCGCGTATATGGGTGCAAAAGAAGCCCCCATGGCTGTCCCCTTCGTTTGCAAGTAACATTTTCCCCTTGTAGAAAAACACATTCTTAGTCGGTACATGTTCCGTCAAACACAACAAAAGAGTGTTGAAACCTGGCCTATATAGTTCTGTTTTATTGAGCCAATATTCCAAAGCTTCCAAACCAGCCTAGTGTGGTATGTTCGTGTATAATGATTTAACATCTAAGGTGCAAAGTAACCAGTCTGGCTCAAGTTGTGTGTCTGAAATGATATGCAGGAATTCAGTAGTGTCCCTGATCCTAGCTCAGACACATTGTAAAAGGGGCTGTAAATGTTTGGTTAGAACAAAGATAATGGTTCGGTTAATGAATTTTTGCCAGAGATAATGGGTCTGCCTGGGGGGTTGTGAAGATCCTTATGGATTTTAGGTAGAAAGTATATGTATTGTGGGCAGGGATTGGTGATGGTGAGTTGGAACTGTGTATTTTTCGTAATGATCCCCTCTTCAACAGCTGACATCATGAAAGAATCAATCTGTTTTTTAAAAAAAAAGTGTGGGATCAATAGATAATTCACAATAGTAATGTGCATTGGATAGTTGGCTGAATGCTTCATGATCATATTGTGAAACATCCTGAACAACAATTGAACATTTGTAATGAATCACATGATTCAAGGAATTTCTTATAAATAGGTTCTTTTTTTGTATTTTATTCAAGCACTGAAGAAGGCTCTGTAAAGTAATTGCCGAAACCGGTCTGTCTAATGAACCTAATACTTTTATTAAAGTATTATTCATTATTTAAGCGTGCCTTATTTGCTGGTCCATTTGTGTCTTGTGTACTTTCCCTTTAGGACCCTGCAGCTGCCGTACTCGCAGAGGCTGCTTCATTTTCGGTTCCTGTTTTCTTCTCTGCGGTTGGCCTGTGGCACCTCCTGCTTTTACAGCAGTATTTGGATTATTTGTTGGTTCCTGGACCGGGTTTATTTGTCGTCTACTGGATTTTATGTTTCTACACCATTGGATTCACATTGGTTTAAAATTATAAAGGTACTTTTTTTCCTTCATGCTTCAACATTGGGAAATGGCATTTTCGTCTCCTTCGGCCTTCAAGCCAGCATTTTATTAGCAAATTTTGCTATCTAGGGGTTCTTTATAATACTTTGATAATGTTAGTTTTGTATTTGACTTTGGATTCAGCGTGTGATTCAACTCTTTTACATCAAAGTGTTGCTAATGTTTTCGCCATGTCAGTGTGAACGCAACTGTCAGTTATTTACACCTCTGTTGTATCAGGGCTTCGTTTTGTGATTGATTTCAAAGGATTTCATGTTGCTGATGCTTTTTCAAACAAATTGGACTTGGTCAAGCACTATGATTTTCGCCATGTTATAGCGAGTGGAACTGAAAGCAATTTACAGTTCATCTATCTTGTGGTTTTGCTTTGGGACTGTTTTGAAGAAACTTATGTAGCTGACTGTTTTTTTCTATTAATGGATATGGTTTAGCATCTATACCATCAGGACAATATCATTGGAATTATTTTTCATTTTCTATGGACATCTTTGAACTTTTGTGAGCTGTGTTGGACTTCAAACATCATTGCTCTACATTTATACTCAGTACTTGTACTGTTTCACCAAAAAAAATTTCTTCTTGGTTCACTACAGCTATTATATTTTACATATATCAGGTTTTATGCTCATTTTTACATTCATGCATAACCTTTATTTGTTATAGGCTCATGAGGAAATTTATGTTGGATGTTTATTGCATACATTATATCAAGTACTAAGGATACTATTGTGTCACTTTATTGGCTTCTTTTAAGAGACCAATGATGCTGGGATTGTGAGCTTCACTATTCAAAAAGTGATGCTTTACTATTTGGTACTATTATGTTTACCGTCCAGATTATGATATACAATTCTTGGGAGTATTTAGGCAGCACATTTGTCATGCTCTTGTCAATCATTTTATATTCATTGTGCTATGCATCTTCTAAACAATAAGTCACATACTTATTTACTAATTTCATTAGGCATTTTCATGGGCCTCATCCTTTAGGTATGCAACTATTGTGAACCTTTAGTGAGTATTGCTGTTATATGCAAGATATTTGTTATATATTTTGCTATCGACAAATAGTGTTGCATATTGTAGTCTGAACCAATTTTAATATATTTGATGGTGTTTAATTCAAGTATTATGTTATGCAATTTCACTTCATATGTGGTTTTTGATATGCTGGGCTTTACTACCTCAACACAGCTATTTATTCCTGTGGCACGATTAATCCAGTGGTGATCTTTCACCATTTTGAACAATTTAAACTGGTTAGGTTTAGTCGCAGTTATAGGGTATTTACTTCAGATACATACTTTTTCGGTGACTTCAATTTTATCTATATTTCCAAATTTATGATACCAAGGTGGTTATTGTTTGATTGACCCATTTTTTGGTTTCTATATTATTATCCACAGAACATAACCCATTCTTTAAATGGTATTATGCTTAATAATTGGGTTATTTATTTTTTATATATACATTTCATTCATCTTTCCATATTTATATTTCACAGTCAATTGTGTTGGATTTATTGTTCCATGATTCTATACTATTATCTTGAACTCAAATTTGGGCAACTCAATTTATATTCATTATTTATGTTTGATACACAATATTTGAATTGATGTTCCGTTTGGGTATTTGACTCCATCTGTACCCCATGCACTTAATATTGTTTTTTGGCCATTTTTCAGGCTCACCTCTGCCATTTTGGTTGCTGCATCAACCATATATCTATATTTTCATTTTTTGAACCTAGTCATATTTTGACTAAGTGAAGTATCTGTTTTTTGGCTTATTGGATCAACTAGGACTGGCAAATGATTCATTTTTATGAGCAGCAATTATTTTGGTGGGGATCTTATATATATTGTAGTTTTCTACAATCATCATAATCATATTGCTTATTGATCCTAGTTTGAACCGGCCAACATCACTTCTTAAATTTGTTAGTCATCCATTTCTGGATTTTTCTTGCGTTCTTTGTCAATATTATTCCCACGATTGACTATGGAACTGCACCAGTTGCTCACAGGTCTATCTGCCAATAGAGATGACCTTTCAGTTTTTGGACTAGGTCCAACTGGTGAACGGATGGATAATTTTGGTGTTGCAGCAACCAATGACATTTGTGAAAATATTTTTTCAAATTTAAATAAACACATAAGAGCTTTACATAACAATGCTTGGCACTATAAGCTCTTCTGTGCCTATTTGCTTAAAGGAATTACCCCACGGGGTCTAAGGATATGTACACAACCTTTGGTAAATTCCCTTGATGAACTCTTACTTAAACAATGGAGTGAGGTTCAACAAGAAACATCTCTCAAATTTGTTGAAATATTAGCTAATTACCACAATAGAATCATAGAACAAGAAATCTCATCCATTACTTTGCTTAATGAACAGGCCAAGGAATTTGAGGGTCAGACTATTTACACTGACAGTATCAAAAATTTGAGTAAGGAACTACTTACATTAGAATCTCAGTTAAAAGAAAGGAAAAAGAAAAAGTTTCACAGGGATCTTGATGATTACACCAAAGGTGACCCTTTCAATTTTGAAAACAAAGCTAAACATGTCCGTTTCATTGCCCATAATCGGATCACTCCTAAAAGGAAATGGACAAAATCTATTCTTAAAAAAGGTACACCTTCAAATACTGATACTTCAGCTGATGATTATTCCTCTTCTGGTCCAGATACTGACTCAGGGGGTGCCACAGGCTCACCAGCATTAAAAAGAAGGAACTCTACAATCAAGCAGGGTTTACACGTAGGAGGGGGGGGCAGAAAACATAAAGGTTGTAGACAATATGGAAACTCTATTACAGATGTTTGTGACAAAGTGAATAATGTAAATATCACTAACATTTCATCACATGTCCTCTCCTCCTCTGAAATTGAGATTTTGAATAAAGGATTATCTTTCATCCCTGGCTTTTTTGTTTCAGAAGAAAGTTTTGCTCAGGATATTATTTCATTTTGTAGAACTCTTAATTTAAAACTATTTTTTCAGGATCAACAATCATCAAAGATCTCTGATGAATTCAAATACCACAGATCTTCCTTCATGCTGCCCATGAATCACCATGTTTCCATGTTTCAACACGCTATATTAAAAGAACTTCATTTTCATTCAAAATCCGTTCCGCCCTTATCAAACAATGTGTCTAAAACATGTATGGATAACATCACTAATCTAGCCAACAATCATGAGTTGGTCATTATTGGCGCTGATAAAGGAGGTTCAATTGTTGTTCAGGATGTTTCACAATATGATCATGAAGCATTCAGCCAACTATCCAATGCACGTTACAATTCTGAATTATCTATTGATCCCACACTTATTTTTAAAAAACAGATTGATTCTTTCCTGATGTCAGCTGTTGAAGAGGGGATCATTACGAAAAATACACAGTTCCAACTCACCATCAAAAAATCCCTGCCCACAATACATATACTTTCTACCTAAAATCCATATGGATCTTCACAACCCACCAGGCAGACCCATTGTCTCTGGCAAAAATTCATTAACCGAGCCATTATCTCGGTTTCTAACCAAACATTTACAGCCCCTTTTACAATATGTCTGAGCTAGGATCAGGGACACTACTGAATTCCTGCATATCATTTCAGACACACAACTTGAGCCAGACTGGTTACTTTGCACCTTAGATGTTAAATCATTTTACACGAGCATACCACACTGGGCTGGTTTGGAAGCTTTGGAATATTGGCTCAGTAAGACAGAACTATATAGGCCAGGTTTCAACACTCTTTTGTTGTGTTTGACGGAACATGTACTGACTAAGAATGTGTTTTTCTACAAGGGAAAATGTTACTTGCAAATGAAGGGGACAGCCATGGGGGCTTTTTTTGCACCCATATATGCGGATTTGTTCATGGCGTATTTTGAAGAACAGGTCATTTACATCTGATCATACGCTGTCTACAGAAATTCACCGTAAATTCCCCGAAAGTAATTCACTACTCCATGCCTCCAGCTTCCATCCCCCACACATTTGCAAAAACATTCCCAAATCTCAGTTTATGCATATTAAACGCATTTGCTCTGATCAAGACACATACACACGTTTCAGGGATGATCTTGTACACAGATTTCATGACCGTGGATACAAAATGGGTCATCTTGTACACACCAAAAATATTGTTGATACTATGAAACGTGAAGATTTACTACATTATAAGACCAGCAATAAATCCAACTCTGAACCTCCCAGATTCATCACCACTTATGGACGTAACACCAATACAGTGATTAATATGGTCCAACATAATTGGAATATATTTAACATGTGAACCCAAACTTCAGAAAAACCTTGATAGATGCTCATTTTCTTTTCGTAAAGGCAAAAATGTATCTGCTTTCTTTAATCATTTTAAACACTGTGATGCCAAAACCACTCACACGATACAAACTACATTATCAGGTGTACCTTTATTTGGATGTTTTCCTTGCGGACATTGCACATATTGTACCAAGTTACTTAAAACTAAAAGTTTTACCAGCCAAAATACCCCAGAGGTGTATAACATAACATTTTTTGCTAATTGCTCCTCCAACTGGGTTATTTACTTGGCCAAGTGCAATTGTTCTGCATTTTATGTTGGCCAAACTTCAAGACCATTGAAACTACGTATATCTGAGCATCTCAGCGACATTAGGAATAAGAGGGAAACAATTGCCTTATATAAACATTCTTTAAATCATCATAATGCATGTTTCAGTTTTATCATTATTGATAAAATTTTGAGATCTAGAAACAATAAATTAGGTTGGCATGATTTATTGAATTCAATGGAGAAAAAATGGATTATTAAACTTGGTGGGCTCTTTAAGCCTGGTCTCAATGAACATTTGTAATGAATCACATGATTCAAGGAATTTCTTATAAACAGAGTTTTTTTGTATTTTATTCAAACACTGAAGAAGGCTCTGTAAAGTAATTGCCGAAACCGGTCTGTCTAATAGAACCTAATACTTTTATTAAAGTATTTTTCATTATTTCAACGTGCCTTGTTTGCTGGTCCATTTTTGTCTTGTGTACTTTCCCTTTAGGACCCTGCAGCTGCCGTACTCACAGAGGCTGCTTCATTTACATTTCAGTCTAACCCAGATCTATAGACAGACAGATAACTAATATGCCCTATAATGAATCATCATTGTGATTTTATTTCAAAATTCAGTCTGTCGATGCATCTCTACAGATACTAACTCACGATCACACAACAGTGCGAAAAATTACATATTTCTTTACGTCTATTGAATCTTGATGTCTGCAACAGGCACAGTGTCTCCTGAAAACAAGTATTAGAACTGTAAAACATTCTTATGACTTATGGCTCAGACAGATCTCTTGCAATGAAATTGTCATGGAAAATGTTTGTTCTGAATTGCATATATTTATTAACTGGCATAATGGTTAGTTTGTATTTCAGAAATGCTACTTTGAGGTACTGTGAACACACTATATAGAATAGTGTAAATTTACTGGAGGTGCATATACAGAAAACATTATGGTACTAAGGCATGTAGTAAGAGAGTGTAATCTGAATTAGCTGTGAAAATGCCGTCAAAAGCCAGACCTGTACACGAAAAAGGCAGAGGCATATTTTTTGTTTAGTGATTTTTAAACACTTTTGAAGAACCATAATCAAACTAGAAACAAGGTGCACAAAAAAATGGGTTCCTTATACAGGCAAAAGAACTTTCTAACTAATCAAGCTAAAGTCACCCTAGCTCAAACCCATCTCCTATCTACACTACTGTATGCAGCCCCAATTCTCACTCACATTAGGAAATCTGACCTAGACAAACTTGAGTCCTGTTATAACAGAATTGCCAAGTTTGCCAAAAACACCCCATTTAGAACCCATCACTGCATACCTCTCAGACAACTTCAATGGCTAGAACTGCCACAGTTGCTACTATATCACCAACTTGTTCTATCATATAACATCCTAAAACAACCCGATAAAATTCCTGCATTAAGGCATCTACTGACCCACCACACTCCAAATCGTCCACTCCGCTCAGCCAACAAGTCACTCCTCACTATTACCGCAGCAAATAATACAGCAGGAAAATCTCTCTTTTCACACACTATAGCCAAAACTTGGAATAATCTCCCCCCATCTGTGACTTCTGCAGCTAGCACCACTCTATTCAAAAACTCACTTAAGGCCCATCTCACAAGTTCTTGGCTCTGTCCATGTATCACATAGACCACAATCTATTACCTTTACATCCAACTTCTATCTGTCTTTTCATGCCCAATAATTATATTTCCTCAAAATATTTTACATGAAAAACATGTACCTAATAAAATCTGACAGTGCTCTTTGCTAACTATATATATATACGTAAATTGCTTTTCTTTATTATTGCAAATGTCTACTCTTTTTCACTTCCGTCTAGAAATTTCTTGCTCAATAGATAATATTGCCTACATATTGTATTAGATGCTTATTTTCTGTAATGTGTTATCCTAATGTAACTGGAGCTTTTCTCCCCGGGCCTCCGCTGTAAATGGACCTTGTCCAGTCGGACCTTCCCGGTAAACAAAATTAAAATAAATAAAATAAATAAAATAAAAATAACCTGTGAAGTGCCCAGTGGCTTACTGAGGAGTACCCGAAGGCCACCAGTGTCTTTACTGGAGCACCAGGAATCTAAATGGGGACAAGCACCAGAATTCTAACTCAAGATATGAGACAGCTTCACCAGAGTTGCAAACACTGAGAATAGTAAAAAAAATTTGGCATTTCAATAACAGGCATTGAAACTGCAATGAGAAACTCAGAACTAGAATACATGCAAAAATGTGTTTTTTTTTCAATTTTCCACTGAACTAGAATGGTAATGTCAGTATATGAAAAGTACAAACTGTGAAATATGTCCAGTGAGTCTCGCTGGTTGTATTGGACATAAAACACACACACACATGGTGAGGGTTGTATATCTATACAACTGCCACTGTGAAAATATAGCTTCCTATGCTGCATTAGGCTGGACAGAAGCCTATTATCAATTCATGTATACTTAATGCTTATAGATTTTGCTTACTCTCTATATATCACTTAATGTCTCATGCTGTAATCTGCTTTCATGTTGCCTGTGTACAACCCAGGCTGGGCCTGTAATTGGATAAATAAAAGTGCTACTCCCATAAACAGATATAAATAAGAAAATAAAATAAAAATCTATAAATATTAAAAAACTATTACAGAGCACTTCACATCTGTCACTTCCATTTACTACTGTTTTACAGACAGCAGTACAATGACATACAGTGCTGGACAACTTATGCTCAGATTTCATTTAAGTTAATATTAAAGTGGTTTCTTACTTTAATCATGGGTCCTTGGTTAAGTACATACACTAACAAAATGCAGAATGAGGAATATGAATGACACTGCATTTTGAAAAAACTGTTTGCTATTTGTAAAACGCAGCAAATTAGGATAAACACAAACAAAAGGAGAGGTTCAGGGCCTGGTAAAGTAGCATGTCCTCCCACTGAATGCAAGTCTTTCCCTAAGTAGGACATCTCAGTCCATTTAGCAAGCTGGAAGGTAGGCCTATGTCATAGTTTAAACTTTAAAAACATAAATAAAACTTATTTTGCAATTTATCTTTTAGAATTACAAAAAAAAACTTTTTATAGTTATCATGGTTTGATATCATTTAGTTACATAATTTGATAAACAGTAGATTTTTTTTTCAAAATGTCTAGTTGCCTGAATTTTTTTTTTTTTTGCTTATGCTTCTCAATGAGAGTTTTTTTTTTTCTAGTAATCAGATGGTTATGGTGTTCAGAAAACACAAGGGAGATGTGTTAAATTCTAAAAGTATATGAAATACTGTACATCTCCATTTCTTTCTACACCACTGCTCTGACTTAAGGAAACAGTCAACCAAATCAGATGTATGTTACAACTACTATATTAGAAACAGATCACATAGAAACTAATGTTGTTAAGGACATGTACATCAACAAAAATGACATTTAATAATGTGCTTACTACAGTTTACAAATAAGGACCTGTTCAAATACACCATGAAAAGGTACAGAAAATAGCAGGACACTGAGTACAGAATTCTCAAAAGGAGTGTTTAATGATAGGGTACTGGATATGAATAATGAGACCCTGGCGGCTTGACTTGCCATTTCAAAAATATGCATTGGCTCTAAGCATAGATATTCCTGAGAGGGAAACTGAAGAGGGCTAAGTAGCTGGAAAGCAGCTAAACAAAATGGCACATCATCAAATTACATACATAATATACTGTACAGATCGCAAGCCCTTTATCTGATAGCAAACTAGTGATAGTGATTGTTTAGGCAAACACTGTAAAGAAAATACTGCAATGGCATAGGTTAAAAATGGATAAATGCAGTTCACAAAAATCATAAATATCTAGTCACCCTAGAGCTTTGAATACAGAAGTTTGAGATAAGTGGGTCACTTCTCAACTGTTGGCAATCCACATTCTGGTAGGTACATAAATGAGCAGATGTTCACAGGGGAGAAGGAAGAGATGTACAGAACTACATACAGCATGAAGTAAAGGCGGTAAAGAAAGATGTCTGCCTCATGACATTAACCCAAGCCATGTATTTAGTATGGGTGGAGGACATCCAAATAAAATAAACAGGACTGTTTCAGCCTGCAGCAACAGCAAAGCATAGCCTACTAATCCTATAGCAAATTATGCAGTGAACCTTAGAAAAGTATACATAATGCAACCAGACGTGTCTGTACAGATAATGTAAATGACCAGTATCTAGAGATTCTAAAGAAAAGTGTAGACATATTGGCTTGTGCAGAACAGGATATAAAGCCACCATCATGAAATAAAAGCAAACCGAAAAACTGCATTTTTTTTTTTTGCATTTAATAATTTAACACATTTTTTTATTTTTTTAAGTATTGTTAGTTATATAAATATTGTTAACCCACTTTCACACTTTCTTCAATTAATTTATTTAATGGAGTAAAAAAATATATGCAGAAACTTAATATGCAATATTAGTTATCTCTATATATGAAAACAATTTCACTTATGTATATAACAATGCCTTTGGACTGGGTTGCAGCTGAAAGAGGCCACACGGTACTGCCCACCCACCCTGCTAACAAAATAAATGTTATGACTATGTAAATATATTAAATTATTGGCTATATTGCTACGGCCGACCCTTTAACCACTAAATCAGTACACCTATCTAGATAATTAATTTAATCCATTGTCTGAATATTGTCCGACTTTTAGCAAATGCAAGGAAATTAATCTGAAAATAGCATTCATGAGAACCATTTCATGTAATGTCTTTTGTGGGTAGTATAGACTAACACAAAATAAAAGTAACAAGCCAAATTCCTCCCTACACATCTGTCCTGGTGAGATGCTGGAACCAGTACATAAAATATGTGAAAAATAGAAAACATTTTTATACTCTTCAGTTTAAAGAACTTCAACAAAATTTAGAAGCAGCAAAGAGACTCATTATTTAACATATTGCAACCAGCGATTAACTAAAAAAATATAACATAGAAAATATGAATACAAATACCCATACTACATACAATGTTTATATATGGGTCTATTCAAATATATCAAATACCCCAAATGTCGACGAGCACAATGTCACTACATTATCAATAATACGCACAGTGGAACTCTACTATGCATGCAATGAGAAACACCTCAGCACATGCAAAATAAAATTCCCAACAAAGAAGAAAATGTTTTTTGCAGAGTAGTATGCCTCCCTTAACCCCCCCCCCCACACCACAGTTAATTATATAAACTAACATCAAGATTGTATAATTATCGGGAAAGGGCACACTCCCCCACCCTATAATTGTTCGATCTCACATTCTTGGCGTATTGGCCATGTAGTTAATTGACCAAATTCTGTCTACAAACACTGCTGCACAAAAGCAATGGATACCATATATTATACATGTACACACACACACAAAACATATCGTATGTATGAAGGCTGCCAGCCTAGCCAGATAGAATTTTGTAAATAATTCTCTGCCACTGTAAATATTAATATGATCCACAGGCTTGTTTGACAAATGTAAGAAAACTGTTATGTGCTGAACTTCAAAAATGTAACCACAGTGCAGCCGGCTAGAAGAAAGCTTATAAGTAAAGAATTTTATGACTGTGTGTGATCTCAAGCTAGGAGACATGATGTCTGCAGCTGGAAATTCTTTCTATTCTCTTAAGACAGAGATAATTACTAGGTTTCACATGTAAAGGGGTCTTCTATTGCTGTGACTTCCTGGCAGCTGCAGATCACAAAGAAATGTTAAATTTTGAGTTCTGTGAGCCCGGGAAACTTGAGCAGAAGTGACAAGAATAATGAAATCTGAAATGACTCAGCAGTAAAGGGTATTATCAATTTAAGAACTATCTCAAGTGAAAGAGATGGCATTTTGTTCTGAAGCTGACAACAACTCACCAGCACTTTGTCTTGTAAGTAGGATTTAGATCTCAGTATTTCTCTTAGAGATAGGAATATAGCCAAGATTAGTGGAGAGGTTTTCTATATTTATATCAGACTGTCCTACAATGTTGTTTTGAAGTATTTCCTGTGATTTCTGAACTCTCTGTTATCACTAGGTTCAATTAATGTGTATTGTCTTGTGTTTCTATTAATTATAAAATATTTTTAAACTGTTTAACTGTGGCTGTTTTGTGTAAAGATAATCTAAGATCTTAAAGTACTTGCATGAATTTGGTGATGCTGTACAAGCCACTCCTAAATAGCCTTGCTGTTCGTCACACTTAACAATTGGATAATAATACCATTGCACAGTAGAATTGGGCACTCTTTGGTAAGGGCCTTTATAGTAGCTGATAAGGGTGGTTGGTGGCAGATGATACTACCATATAGTCTGGGCAGAAGGAGGCATAGCTGGAGAACCTGTGCCAGCCTTCCCCAGGGGTGTCTGTGTGCTTGTATATAAACCAAATCTCAAGTGTATGTGTGTCAGTTACCTGGGCAGGGACACAAAGCACTGGTTGGACAGAAAGGGTGCTGGAGGTTTTGGCTTGACCACTCGGCTGAGATCTGAACCCTATAACTGGGCCAGTGGGGAGTCTTACTGGGGATCTGGAGAGAAAGGGAGAAACCAGCCCCAGACTGATTGTGATCTCTGTGTGCTCTTAAGGGAAATTGTACTCTACTGTGTGTGTGTACTTGTTATACTCCCAATGTGGACACCCCTCACTTGTGCTATAGGTGAAGATTGAGGCTCCTTGATTACTGGGCCAGTGCATGAGCATCACATGTCAACTGTTTGGCACTGGTGGGATAGCCACATCAAATATTAATTGGTTGATAATAGTGAGTTAGCCACATCACATATTTGGCTTGTAGTGGTGTGGATAGTGAATTCCTGTAGCTTGTGTACAGTGATCACCAAAGGTGTTTTTGTACTCTAAAATCAGGCATGCAGTGAACATTCAGAGTTCAGATCACAATTGTTTTATTTCTTTTGTTAGCTTAGTTAGTCGGGGAGAGCAGGCAAACATGTCAGCAGAGGAGTATGGCAAGCTGACAAGGAGCCAGTTGACTGAAATGTGCCAGACTAAAGGACTGGTGCATGGAAACCTGACTAAAGCAGACATGATTGCGGCTTTAGTCACAATTTTATCAGAGAATAGCAACCAGAACGATGATCAGACTGGCCAGAGAAAGAACAGCCCAACCTTTCTACAGAGGACTTAAAAATCTGTCTGGACTCTGAAGCTAAAGATATTTGAGTTGGAGGCCAAGCATTTGGAAATAGAAGCAGCAGAGAGACTGAGGCATCTAGAGAGTGAGGAAAATGAGAAACTGCAATGTCTGCAGACTGAGAATGAGAAACTGCTACTCCTGGAAGCTGAGGAGAAGGGGAGGCAGAGGCAACATGAAAAGGAGATGTTGACTCTTTGCCAGAGTCATAGAAATAATGGGGAAGGGAGTAACCGAACTCCAGAAGCAACAATGGTCAGTAAATTTCTTCCATAGTTTACCGAGGGGGATAATTTTGATAGTTTCATTCATACGTTTGAGAGGGTATGTAAACAGTATGATGTTGACCAAAGGCTCTGGGTATGGCTCCTGACCCCCTTACTCCATGGTAAAGATGGAAATGTTCTGTCCAAACTAGCTGGCACTGACTTTTTAAACTATAATGTTGTAAAGAACCATTTGACAGAATTTTTTAAGCTAACACCTGAAGCTTATATGAAAAGATTTTGAGAGCACTAACACAAGGCAGATGAATGTGAGTGTGAATATGCTGCTGAACTGTGCACTTATTTTCATAGGTGGGTAAGTGGATGTCAGGCCACCACTTTTGAAGGGCTGGCAGACCTATTGGTGAGGGAACAAGGCCTTAGCACTTTGACTGAGGACATGAGGATCTGGTTAGCTGATGGACAATGCTCTACTGCAGATGAGTTGGGGAATATGGGAGACCTATACCTAGCAAGCAGAGCATGCCTGCACAGGAAAGGGACATATAGTGCTGCTCCTGGATCTAAGGGAACCCATGGTGGGCAGCCCAGAATGCCCTAACAGAATCTGCCAGTAGAAGGGGAAGCCACTAGACCAGGTACACATCCAGGACCTAGGGTAAAATGTTTTGAATCCAACCAGTGGGGCCATGTGGCATATAGATGTCCATGGAGACAAGGTGGGGAATAACAGGTGAAAGAGCCAGTAAGTGGGAATGACAAAATGCTAATAGTAGGTTGTCTTGAGACAACAGGGGTACCAAACTACCATCCTGCAGATGTCCTGATAGGAAAAGATTTTGATGAGGCAGTACCATGTGCTTATGCAGTTACACACAGTCAGGCTTGGAGACAAGCATGTGGGTCGGCTAGCCTGGGGAGACACAGACAGACTACACACTTGCAGCCAGGACTGGTGAGGTGGTTACTTCAGAGAGGGAACTACTTTTTAGCAGTGAGACTGAAAGTGAGCCACAGCTGCTTGTGGGTAGTGATGTTCCCTTGGACAGAGTGACTGCAAGCAGCTGTGGCAACCCTTCAGTCTCACTGAGGTTGAGCCACAGCTGCTTGTGGGTAGTGATGTTTCCCTTGGACAGAGTGACAGCAAGGGTAGAGGTGAGTAGTAGTATCCAGGCTGACAGTAAGGCACCGCTGTCGGTGGATACCAGACTTCCTGTGGAAGGGGAGCTGGGAAGGGTTACAAAGAGAGAGCGTCAAGACAGGCTCAGCTCTCAGACCCTACATTACAAGGCCTGAGGCAGGTAGCTAGTGAGGCACCTGATTCTCAAGGGAAGGGGGAATCTGTATACTGAGGCAAGGGGTTGCTGTATAGAGAGTGGACCCCAGAGGGAGGGCTAGAAGGTGAGAGAATACAGCAGTTGGTAGTACCTACAGTCTACGGTCTGGCAATTCTAGCCATAGCCCATGATTTTCCCTTTGCAGGTCATATGGGCATAAAACATACAAAGAGGTGCATTATGCAGAACTTTTATTTGCCTGGGATTTCTAGAGATGTAACAGGGTACTGCAGGACCTATGAGCAGTGCCAAAAGGTAGGCAAGGCAGGAGACAAGGTGAAAGCCCCTTTGATGCCTTTACCTGTGATGGAGGAGCCATTTCAGAGGGTAGCTATAGATATTGTTGGGCCTCTTGACTGCTCCAAGCTCCACAGGGAAAATATATCATAGTGGTAGTAGATTATGCTACAGGATACCCTGAGGCAGTGGCTTTCTCCTCCACTGAGGCTGAAAACGTGGAAAATGCTTTGTAAAGAGATTTTCAGCAGGTTAGATTTACCAAAAGAAACACTGACTGACAGAGGTGCCAATTTCATCTCAGACCTTCTGGCTCGTCTGTGGAAGTACTGTGGGGTGAAGCACCTAAAGACCCCCCCCCTACCATTTCCAGACTAACAGTCTTGTTGAGAGGTTCGACTATACAATTAAGTCCATGCTATGGGCATTTGCAGAGCAGTTTAAGAGGGGCTGGGATAAATATTTTCCCCATCTGTTGTTTGCGTACAAAGAGGTTCCCCAGGAATCCACAGGTATTTCACCCTTTGAGTTGCATGGGCATAGGGTGAGAGGGCCTCTAGATTTAATTTGAGATAAGTGGGAGGGTGAGTGTGAATCTCACAACAGTTTGTTGTGGCATATGTCAAACCTCCGGACAAGGCTCAGGGAACTCATGGGCTTAGCCCAGGAGAACCTGGGAGAAGCTCAACAGCAGAAAAAGGTTTGGTATGACAGGAATGCTCGAGCTAGATAGTATGCTGTAGGGCAGCAGGTAATGGTTCTCATTCCTGTCAAACACAACAAGCTGCAGGCAGCCTGTGAGGGACCCTACAATCTGGTAAGGAAGGTCAGTGATGTTAACTACATGGTGGAACTGCTAGGCAGGAGGCAGGAGCACAAATTGTACCAAGTTAACATGATGAAACTTTACCATGATAGGAAGGCCCTTGTGCTTAGTATTTGCTGTGGATTGTAGGAGGAGTCTGAGGGATATCTGGTGACTGATCTCCTCAGTGAGGCTCAGACTGCCACCTCAGTGGAAGGGGAGCAATGTCCCAGCAGCTGTCTCTGACCCAGGTTCGAGGAATCTGAGTAGTGTTACAGGAGCTTGCGGACATATTCACTGGGAAACCAGGGTGCACCTACCTGGTGCAGCACTAGGTGGATACAGGACCCCAAAGTCCTATTAGTAAGGCCCTTACAGGGTGTCTGAGAGAGTCCAACAGACTCTGGGGAAGGAGATACAGGAAATGTTGGAACTAGGTATAATTCAAGAGTCCAACAGTCCCTGGGCCTCTCAGTGGTGCTGGTGCCAAAGGAAGATGGCGCAACCAGCTTCTGTGTGGACTACAGGAAATTAAATAGTCACACAGAGACAGATGCTTACTGCATGCCTAGGACAGAAGAAGCCCTAGAACAGCTGGGTGGGGCTAAGTATCTTACCAACATTGATCTTACCAAGGGTTACTAGCAGATCCCCTTGACTCCCAGTGCTAGAGAGGTCAGCCTTTGTGACTCTGTTTGGCTTTTATGAGTTCACAACGATGCCCTTTAAGATGAAAAATGCCCCAGCAACTTCGCAGAGGCTAGTAGATCATCTCCTACCAGGGGCAGGAGATTTTGCCCTTGCTTCCTAGATGATATTGCCATCTACAGCCATTCCTGGCAAAAACACCTTCAGCATGTCAGGGAGGTGCTGGGTAGACTACAGAAGGCAGGGTTGACCATTAAGCCCAGAAAATGTCAGGTGGGTATGGCAGAGGTCTCCTACCTTGGACATAGAGTGGGGAGTGGTAAGATCAGGCCAGAACCTGCCAAAGTGGAAGCCATTCAGGTATTACCTGCACCTGTTACCAAAAAAGCAGGTAAGGGAATTCTTAGGGACAGCAGGATACTACAGATAGTCTGTCCCCAGTTATAGTACCATAGCTGTTCCCTCACAGACCTGACAAGGAAAAACAGGCCAGATAATGTCGTGTGGACCCCAGCATGTGAGCAGGCATTCCAAAAGCTTAAAGAAGCTTTGGGAGGGCCCCCTGTATTAGCCAGACCAGATTACAGCAAAGAATCTGTTGTGCAGGTGGATGCTTTGAACCATGGGGTGGGGGGCTGTACTTAGCCAGATTTCTTCAGAGGGAGAAAAACACCCAGTAGTTTATCTCAGTCATAGCTAGTGTTTGCTGAATTTTGTTATTTGCTAGTAATTACAGGTGTGGGGGTAGCCACATTCTTTGATTTCCTGTCCTTGCCTAGTTAAGTGGTGCATTGTGAAATATTTTCTGCTTAAAAACCTCAGCTTTGGCTGGCTAACAACTTGGTTATATTCAACTGGACGTATAAGAGAATTTAAGTACCTTTATCTGCACTTTTTAAAAAAAAATACAGTATTTAATTTGATTTAAACTGTGTTGAAGGAATATTAACTGAACTGGCAGTTTTTCTGCTCTTCAGTTATTCCCACCCACCCTCCCTGGTTTTGTTTTGGTGTTAATCTTAGTGGCCTTGAAACTGCCTGCCCCTCAGCCTGCCTCTGGGCTCATCTCATTTGCTCACTCAACTGAGTGCAGTGAGATCATATTCTGATTTCAGGCACTCCTACTGTGTACAAAGAGAGCATCTGGGAAACAGACAAAAAAATTAAGCTCATTTCCTGCCTTTCCTGTTAAGTGGTATAGACTATTTGTAGGCTTCTGAGCCCCCAAGCCCTTCTGTGTTTGAGGGAAGCCTTCTAGCTTGTTTTTTTTCTTATAATTAGCCAGTTTTCTAGTTTCAGCTCTCAAATCTGTTTCTTTGATCTCAGCACTTGTTCAGATAAAAAAAAAAATTTCATCTGCTTTTACTGTACTTGTGTTTCTACCTACTTCATTTTACTTTTGCATCATCTTAAAAATACTCAATTGTATTTATTACTGCTTGGTGTAACTCATTCTAAGCCTTTTGGTTTAAACACTTGGGCTTTGGACCAGTTGTTTTGCACTGAGAGGGTTTGTGGTCTGCACTGTTGTGGCAGAACAGGTAGATTACATCCTTCTTGGTTGGGAACTGCTGATTGAGGGCTCAGTGCCTGTTATTCTAAAAGTGTATTAATTCTGGTTTAAACACTTGGGCTTTCAGGCCAGTTATTTTTCATTAAGAGGGTTCGTGGTCTGCACTCTTGTGGGAGGAGAGGCTGGACTCTGCCCTTCTGAGCTGGGAATTTCTGGTTAAAGGCTTATAGTGCATGCATATCTGAACTGCTTCTTACTGAAGTTGGTGCGCATTGTTTGCTGTGGCATAGACTGGATTCGGGCCTGCTGGATCTAGCATTGTTTGTGTAACTTGAGCACTAATCCAGACATTCTCTAAAGTATTCAATTGTATTTATTACTGCTTGGTTGTAACTTGATTAAAGTGTAGCTATCATTCTAAGTCTTTTGGATTAAGCACTTGGGCTTCAGACCAGTTGTTTTACATTAGGAAGGTTTGTGGCAAGCACTGTGGTGGCAGGACAGGTAGCTTTCATCCTTCTAAGTTGGGAACTGCTGATTGAGAGCCCAGTGTCCAAGTATATTAGTTCTGGTTTAGGCACTTGGGCTTCAGGCCAGTTATTTTACATTAAGAAGGTTCGTGGTCTGCACTCTTGTGGGAGAAGAGGCTGGACTCTGCCCTTCTGAGCTGGGAATTTCTGGTTAAAGGTTTATAGTGCCTGAATATTTGAACTGTATCTTACTGAAATTGGTACACCTTGTTTGCTCTAGCATAGACTAGATCCAGGCCTGCTGAATCTAGCTTTGTTTATATGCTTGTTGTTTGTTTGCTTGTTATTTCCCTGGAAGCTAATTCCACCTAATACGGCTTCTCAGCTTCTGTGGATCACTAGTGATATCTGCATTGCTTACTGTACTTATTTCCTTGTTTCACTTGAAAGAAAGTTACTGTTTGTCGTTTTTGCATTTAGTTACTTGTAACACATTGCACTCAAGTTACCTGGCACTTGCTCACTAAAGCAATTATATAAGTCAGCACTAAAAATTAAAAGCACTACACCCTCACTCCCCACTGGCCCTTGTTTTCAATTATTAAGGAATTCCCAATATTATTTTAGCATGTCCAAAGGTCAGTTGTCAATCTCCTCACCGGTCCAGCTGGTGAATCTGGGAATCTTGAGGCAATGTTATAACTGCCTCATGTACACAGACAACCCTCTCCTCCTCCCACATAACACAAATACTTGTGAGAGATGCAGCTATTTAGCCAAACTGGAGGCTGAGCTCTCTCAACTCAGGACTGGCAAGACCAGAAAGGAGGAGAAGGCAACTACACACACCACAAAACCAGCCTCACATAATGCTACCACACCACTGAATCAAACACATAAACACACAAAGATATACTCGGAGGCTCTGAGTAAAAATTTACCTAAACAGCAGAGGCCTCCAAAGCAGACACCCAAACAACTGCTACCTCAAGACACCCCACAAGCAACACATAAACCACAAAAGCAGTGTGCAAAGCAGTCACAGCCCTTAAGGCCAAATACAACACCAAACATACTTGTCATAGGTGACTCCATAGTCAGACACACGGACGTCCCACTCACCAGGCTGAACAAGGAGAGGGTCACAGTAAGCTGCCTATCGGGCGCTAGAATCCGCCACATAACACAAGCACTGGTCACTCCACAGCAAGTACAAATATGACACAGTCATTGTCCATGCTGGTGTGAACGACCTGAGACGTACCTCCCTGGACTACATGAAAAGAGACATAGAGGAGCTCTCTGATTATGTAGCCCACGCAGGTATGACCCTAACCCTGAGCAGTATCCTTCCTTCACCAAGAATGATGCCACAATATAGAGACAAGATGATCAGCTTTAACAATTGGCTTAATGTCTGGTGTCATTCAAAGGGGATCCAGTGTCTGTCTGCCTGGGATGACATGCTTGACAAGCCACGCTGCTTCGCAAGGGACGGCTTGCACCTGTCACCCTGGGATTCGGATATTGGTTAAGGCTCTTGCCACCCCCATAGTGCCTTTTTTAGGCAAGGCTCAAATTCTAAACCTACCACCCTAGAAAACAAAAATGGAAAGAAACTGAGGGTAATGCTGCTCATTGCCAGAAGTCTAAATCTCAAAATGCACGCACTCGAGGCCTTTCTCAGTATGGAGAACATCAATGTCTGTGCTGTAACTGAAACCTGGTTCAAGGCTCCTGAGAGCACCCCGGCACTATTAGGTTTTACCTCATATCATGCTCCGCCCCAAAACCCGGACCACACCACAAAAGGAGGGGGTGTATCCATATTCATAAAGGATACCCACACCTCCAGGTTGGTGGCAACGCACGAAGCTTCGGAAACCATCCAGGTGCAACTAACCATAGGCAAAATTGCTCTACAAATTGTAGCATGCTACAGGCCACCCTCTCAAACTCAGGAACCCCACACAGCCTTCCTGAAGACACTGGAGGGTATAAATGTATCTCCCAACACCATCATATTGGGTGACTTCAACTACCCGAATATAGACTGGGAACA
Organism: Protopterus annectens; assembly: GCF_019279795.1. Lineage (NCBI taxonomy): Eukaryota > Metazoa > Chordata > Ceratodontiformes > Protopteridae > Protopterus > Protopterus annectens. Next base: position 305,547,049 of record NC_056750.1, read on the forward strand.
TTACTCAAGCCCTAACTTTCTAGCCCAACGGTTCCTGGAGTTCATAAATTCAAATGCCATGGAACAGCTAGTCACTGTTCTCATGAGAGGAGAAAATATACTAGATCTCATTATCACAAACATGGGGACAAAATGCTCCACACCGGAAGTATATCCCTCATTGGTGAGATCTGATCATAAACTAATCTCACTGGAAATCCACATCCCGCCCCCACCCCAAACAAAAGAGACCACAGTGAAGAACTTCTCTAAAGCAAACTTCACACTACTCAAGACTGGTGTGGTATCCTTCAAGGCCCCTGAGACAGTGGAAACCACAACCCAAGCTGCGGAAGCCCTTACAAATGCCTTCTATGAACATCTCCAGGACTGCATGGATCAGGCAATCCCAAATAAAACCAAGACTCTTTCCACAAAGGGCAAACGTCCAGTCTGGTGGACCCCAGCCATTAACAAACTTTACAATAAGAGGAGAAAGCTATTACATGATAGGACAAAATCCATAAAAGGGAAGTCACCCCTGATCATTATTAGCAAAAAAATACGAGCACTCATAAAATCAACTAAGGCCAATTTTGAGAGAAAAATTGCCATGGATTCAAAGGACAATCATAAGGCCTTTTTCAGCTATGTTAGGAACCTGGGTGGAAACTCCCAGATATGCTCAGAATTAGTCCAAAATGATACAAAAATCACTGAACCCACAGACATTGCCAACATACTGGCAGACAGGTTCAGTGCAAACTTCACCACCCTCTCCCCCCCTAAAGGAGAGATAACTATCCCAGCGGAGTGTAGCCTCCCAGACATCTCAAATGTGCAGGTGAAAGCTGCTCTCTCTAAAGCTAAAAACACAGCATCAATGGGACCGGATGGTGTCCCCGGCTGTGTGCTACACGAGCTAAATGAGGAATTAAACCCGCACATAAGGCAGCTGTTTAATCTCAGCCTTACCACAGGATACGTGCCCAAGGAGTGGTGTATAGCAACTGTGGTCCCACTCCACAAAGGCGGTGCCTCTACGGACCCTGGTAATTACCGCCCCATAAGCTTAACAAGTCTAGTCTGCAAAGCTATGGAGAGGATCATAATGGAGCTCATAAACAAAGATATAGGGGACTTGCAGACATTGGACCCGACCCAGTTTGGCTTCGTCAAGGGAAGATCATGCCTTCTGAACTTGGTCGACTTTTTCGAAACAGTCACCAAGGCCATTGATGAGGGAAAGGCAGTCCATACAGCCTACCTTGACCTTGCAAAGGCTTTCAACACAATACCCCACTCGGGTATTGTAGAAAAACTTACCAGCTTAAATGTAAACCCATATGTCACAAGATGGGTTGCAAACTGGCTTAAGGACAGAACCCACAGGGTTAGAGTTGCTGGCGCTATGTCAAACTCCAAGCCGGTCACAAGTGGTGTCCCACAGGGCTCGGTCCTTGGCCCCTATTGTTCGGCATCTACTTCTCAGAAGTACAGGCCAACATGGGAGGACTTTGGCTGACAAAGTCGACTGCAAACTGGGCGCCATAGTGGAAAGTGCATCGGACACGGATATCCTTCAGAAGGGACTCACGGAAACAGATAGCTGGTGCCAGAGCCATGGCCTGAAGTTAAACGCCAAAAAATGTATAGTCATACCCTTCGGGAAAAACAAGGTAACCCCAAGCTACCATATAGGTGGCAATCCACTAAGCACAGAAGAGGTTATCAGGGACCTGGGGACCCAGGTTGACAGTGGCCTTTCTTTTGACACTCACGTTGCTAAATTGGTTAGAAAGACCTTCTACATTGCCCACCTGATCATGAAGGGATTCACATTCAGATCTAGTGAGGTCATTGTTCCCCTGTACTCTTCACTTATCAGACCAATGATCGAGTACAATGCCCAATTCGGGATGTATCTCGCCCGACATCTGCAGCAATTGGAGAGACCCCAAAATGTTTCTCACCAAAAGGATAAAGGGACTCCAAAATCTGTCATATGCTGCCAGATTGAAGAAACACCAGCTCTATTCAGTCGCATACCGTCTGCTCAGAGTTGACATGTGCCTGACATACAAGGCCATGTCCAACCCGGAATTAATGGACATGCTCCACCTCAAAAAATCCAAATCCACCAAAACCACTAGAGCAAGCGACTTAAACCTTAGCACGGATATAAATAGGACATGCTGGAGGGATAGATTTATCACTCAGAGACTCCCTATGCTGTGGAATAGAGTCCCGGTCCATGTGAGGCAGAGCACCTTGCTGGCTCTGTTCAAGAGAAATCTTGACCTGTGGATGGGAGATCGTAGGTTTACCCCGGGAATCATCTCTGTGTCACTGCTGGACAGAGGCACAACAAACTAATGGGTACAGTATTTTTTCATATAAGGGGTGGCATAAGCCACAAAAATTCGGGCTAGGCTTATAAATGCCTTGGGGCAGATAGCCAAGTATAAACCTATGAACCTATAGGCTCCAACCCAGGAAGGAATGCTATTCAGCTGTAGAAAAGGAATGTCTAGCCATAGTGTGGGCACTGCAGATACTTCAGCTTTATCTGTATGGAAGGAAATTCACTGTAGTTACAGATCACAATCCCCTAACATGGTTACAGCAAGCCAGCCAGCAAAATGCCAAGTTGCTAGGATGGAGCCTAGGGTTGCAAGCATACATGTAAGTGTAGTACCGCAGTGGGGTTAGAAATGCCAATGCAGATGGGCTATCAAGTCAGGGAATGGGGTAAGGCATACCCAGATACAATCAACCCTCTCAAGCAATGTTTCTCAAGGGACATTAGAAAAACTAGCTTGAGTTCTTGGGGGGGGGGCATGTGAAGGCTGCTAGCCTAGCTAGATAGAATTTTGTAAATAATTCTATGTCATTGTAAATATTAATATGTTCCACAGGCTTGTTTGACAAATGTAAGAAAAGTATGTTATGTGCTGAACTTCAAAAATGTAATCACAGTGCATCCTGCTGGAAGAAAGCTGATCAGTAAAGAGTTTTATGACTGTGTGTGATCTGAAGCTAGGAGACAAGATGTCTGCAGCTGGCAATTCTTACTATTGTCTTAAGACAGAGATAATTACTAGATTTCACATGTAAAGTGTATTTTATTGCTGTGACTTCCTGGCAGCTGCAGATCACAAAGAAATGTTAAATGTTGAGTTCTGTGAGCCTGAGAAACTTAAGCAGAAGTGACAAGAATGGTGTAATCTGAAATGATTCAGCAGTAATGTGTATTATCAGTTTAAGAATTATCTCAAGAGAAAGAGATGGCATTTTGTATTTTGTTCTGAAGGGGACAACAACTCACCAGCACTTTGCCTTGTAATTAGGATTTAGATCTTAGTATTTCTCTTAGAGATAGATAGGAATATAGCCAGATTAGTGTAAAGGTTTTCTATATTTATGTCAGGCTGTTCTACAATGTTGTTAGAAAGTAGTTCCTCTGATTTCTGAACTCTCTATTATCACTGTGTTGAATTAATGAGTATTGCCTTGTGTTTTTATTTATTATTAAATATTTTTAAACCTTTTAACTGTGGCTGTTTTGTATAAAGATAATTTAAGCTCTTAGAGTACTTGCATGTATTTTGTGATACTGTACAAGCCACTCCTAAATAACCTTGCTGTTTGTCACACTTGAATAATACCACCATTGCACAGTAGAATTAGACACCCTTTGGTAAGGGCCTTTAAAGTAGCTAATAAGGGTGGTTGGTGGCAGATGGTACTACTGTATGGTCTGGGCAGAAGGAGGCATGGCTAGAGAACCTGTGACACCCTTCCCCAGGAGTGTGTGTGTTTTTGTATATAAACCAAATCTCAAAGTGTATGTGTGTCAGCTACTTGGGCAGGGACATGAAGCATTGGTTGGACAGAGAGGGTGCTGGAGGCTTTGGCTTGACCACTCGGCTGAGATCTGAAACCTTTAGCTGTGCCAATGGGAGGTCTTATTGAGGATCTGGAGAAAACACAGCCCCAGACTGACTGTGATTTCTGTGTGCTGTTAAGGAAAATTGTACTTTACTGTGTGTGTACTTGTTATCCTTCCAATGTGGATGCCCCTCACTGGTGCTAGTGGTGAGGATTGAGGCTTCTTGATTACTGGGCCAGTGCACAGGCATCACAATATGCATATTTTCAAAAACAAGCCATATCCTGGATCCAGGAAAAACATTTTCTTTAAAGTTCTTTCACTTCATTAAGCATAGTGTTAACTTTATCTTAGAATTTCTCTTGGCCACCTCACTTATAAAAAAGAAACATCCATTTCTATCATATAAATGTTCTGGTAATGTAATCTTTTATAACAAAAATGTAAAATATTCTAAGATCATTACTTGTATAGTATTACATATTAAAGTTCTGTTGTGTTATGCAGGTCTAATACTGTTACCGGGCAGCTTCTAATTCCAGTCTCTCTCTATTTAACAGTAACTGCACAGTGACTAAACAGCAGCCCCTCTGACTCCATGGCATAGAGGGATGGGCAGCCTGATGGTGACCCAGACATCCCACTAGAGGAGCTGGATGGGAAGGATCAGCAGTATCCAGCTAGCCCATTCTGGAAGCATAGCTGTCAACCCACAGAGTCATGGGCAGATCCAGAATAATCAGGGATAATCAGGACACCTTTTAAAATATTACTATGAATACTTGAGAAAGTGACAGGATAAGAGAATGTGATCTAAAATGTATTTTCTGAGGTAAAAGAAGTCGATGAATAATGACTAAGTGTACCCCACCACATTTTCTACCAAACCTCTAATCTTAAGAGGGACAGAGCAAAATTTTAAGACAAAATCAGGGACAGTTGAGTGGTATGTCTGGAAGGGAGAGTAAGGTTTTGCTTGCATTACAGCACTACTCTAGTAATTGTGGGATAGTGCTGTATTTGCACGCATATTCAAGTATGTCAACAGGCATACGCTACGTGAACTATACATACACTTGCCTAACTGAGGGGGGGGGGTAGCAAAACCATTGAGGAAAAAAAGTTCTTAAAATTCATTCCCTGTGATTTTTTTGGCCAATCAGAGTATTGCCACTAAAAATTCTCAGACTTCATATCCTTCAGAAAATGCACAGTACCACAAATCCTGTTCTAGCAACTTTCTAAGTTTATAAGAGCAACATTTAAAATCTGTCTCTATTTTAGGGCCTCTGTCCCCCATTATTTTAGGGTTTGTCTAGATTTCTTGCACTAAGTAGTTGAGAGGTATGGTGATGACAGCGTCTCTGCTTGGGTTGTCGCACTAGGGGAATTAAATATGGAATTGTGAGTCTAGGTGTGTGTGTGTGTGTGTGTGTGTGTGTGTGACACAGAGAGAGAGAGTCTAAAAAGTAGGGACAGATTTTAAATATCGCTGTTATAAAAACAAAGTTGGTGGGATAACTGGATTGCATTTTGTGTGTGTTTGTGAGACAGAGAGATTACAAAGGCCCAAAAGTAGGGACAAATTTTAAATACGGACAGTCAACTTGGACAGTTGCTGGAATAACTGTATCTGTTCGCATGCATTTTGTGAAGGATATGAAATCTATATTCTGAACCAAACAAAACATGATGGTGGGACAAAGACTGACAAATAGGGGCAGATTTTAAATATTCCTCTTATAAACTTAGTACATTACTGAAATAACTGTGCTAGCATGTGTGTGAAGAACCCTCCAGTAATATGGACAGATTTTTAATATTGCTCTTATAAACTTAGAAAGTTGCAGGAATAACTGGATCTGCATTTTCTGTATGGTTGGAACAACTGGATTTGCGTTAGCATGCATTTTTGTGACAACAAAGACCCAAAATTGGGAACAGGTTTTAAATACTGCAGTTACAAAACTAAGAAAATTACTGCAGTAACTGGATATGTATTAACATACATATCCAGTTACTGGATATGTATGTTAATACATATCCAGTTACTGGATATGTATTAACAAAGACCCAATAACAGAGACAGATTTTAAATTCTGCTTTTATAAATTTAGAAAGTTGCTGGAAATTACTGCAGTAACTGTCTCTGTGTTAACATGCATTTGTGTGTGTGTGTGTATATATATGTGTGAGACCGACCATACACCCAATAATATGGGCAGATTTTAAACATGTTTCTCAACTTAGAAAGAATAGCTGGAGCTGTGTTAACATACATTGTATTTGTGGCTGGCAGAATAACCAGCTCTGTGTTAGTATCCATTTTCATGTTTGAGCAGACCCAAACATAAGGGCTCATTTTAAATACCACTTTTATAAACTGGAAAACTTGCTGAAAGAATTGGATCTATGTTAGTATATGCACTGTCTGAGGTATATAAAGTCTGCACAAAACCAAACATGATGGGGGAATTACTAGCCTTAATAAACTTAGGAATGTTTACAGATTAATGGTATTAGTTGCAGAGTTTCGCTGTTTTGCACTCTGTTTCTTGTGGTTCTTAGTGCACTGTAGCTTTAATTGCCATGCACATTCTAAATTTCTGTTGTATTGTATGGCGAGATTCATTTCGGTTTGTGTTTACTGTTTTAGTACATACGTAGTACATCCATCTTCATGTTTTGTAAAGACGTACCAAAGGAAAGGCCTAGTTCATGTCTTGACTGTCACAGCCTTAGTTTAAGGTGCTGTATTGTTTTGTCAGCGCTGCAGGCACTGTTGGCTAAAATTCTTGATACAAATACATCAGCTGGAGAGAATTACTCGAACTTTTACTTGTAACATGAAGAAGCCAGCAGGAAGTTTAAAAATTCACATGTGAGTAGCACGGTTAGCCTGGATAGAATTGCAGCTCAAGTGTTACAGCTTACTATCCTGTTTTATTGCCTTAACAAACATATAATACAGTGGAACAAGAGAAAAAACAGCTTATTTGTATTTGGTTCTTTTTGCATTATACTGTGGCTGTCGTGGTATCATGCATTATACTGTGGCCATTGTGGCATCCTGCATTATACTGTATTTAGGTTGGTGAATGCAGATTCTCTATTGCTCATCAGACCTGATGCTGGAAAAAGTTGCTGTCACTGTTTTACAGCTTCTCTGGATAACCAATTTGTGACTGAAATGTTGGCAAGTAGTCTGCTTTAGGCTTCAACATACCTGGAATATTAGATGTACTGGTAGCTAGAAATCTTGTCCATTGTCCTTGCTCCAATAGAGAAAAATACAGTTGCTGAACTTGTACTTGAGTATCCAGGGAGTTTTTTTTAATGTGCATTTCTGATTATGATGCGAGTTTGTGTTGTAGGAATGGAGTCTACACTGAAATGAAAACAAACAGGTGCACAGCAGAGGAAGGCAAAGTGTGCTCATCAGGAAGAAGCAGCACAGCTGTCAGCAAGTTTAGGTGCCTTCCTGACCTGGGTAAGCTAAAACTCATTGTGCATAATTGACCATTAAGTGTAAACCACTACAATGTACAGACCTACAAATTCAGCTTTATAATTGTGACCTGCCTTTGATAGGCAATAACAAATAATGACAAACTTGGTATGTAGTAGTCTATTTTCTCACTTTTCATTCATCACTGAAACTGCCACCATTACCATCCATGGCACTGTATAACTGAATACGTCAATGGATGCATTTAGGAAGCATGCTTTTAATGGGAGATCAGTGCACATGCAACAATGAATTTTCAAGCAAGTTACTGCCAGCTTTGCTGTGATTATATCATGCAAAACTTGTCAATGCCTTTGTATTATGTAGGCAGCCCTTTCTGAGGGGAGAACTGTAGAGATGCTTACATTCTGTGTAATGAGTAAGGTAGCATCAGGCTGGCAACATATCTGCACTTATTTTACTGAGCAAACATGTGATTGCTTTAGTCATGCATTGCGCAGCGGCATATACTAAGTGGGTTCTTTTCAACAGGCAAGCCTGAAAGCCTTCAAATACGGTGTTATCTGCAACAGTTTCAGGTGGACAGTACAATACTGAGTACTTTTTTTAGATTGTGAAAAGCTGCAGTAGTCTTTTCAACATTCAGAAGTAATAAGATTATTTGCTTTAGGCATTTTATGGAGCCATCAGTGCCTGTGGTGGCAGCAGAGGGTGCTGTAGGCATGTCATGGAACTGTCAGTGCCTGTGGCAGCAGCAGAGCTGGGGGTTGTAGGCATGTCATGGACCCATCAGTGCCTGTGGTAGTGGCAGCAGCACAGCTGGGTGTTGTAGGCATGTCATGGAACCCTCAGTGCCTGTGGCAACAGCAGAGCTGAGTGTTGTAGGCATGTCATGGAACCTTCAGTGTCTGTGGCAGCAGCAGAGCTGGGTGTTTTAGCCATGTCATGGAACCATCAGTGCCTGTGACAGCAGCAAAGCTGGGTGCTGTAGGCGTGTCATGGAACCGTCAGTGCCTGTGACAGCAGCAGAGCTGGGTGTTGTAGGCATGTCATGGAACCTTCAGTGCCTGTGGCAGCAGCAGAGGGTGCTGTAGGTATGTCATGGAACTGTCAGTGCCTGTGGCAGCAGCAGAGCTGGGTGCTGTAGGCATATCATGGAACCGTCAATGCCTGTGGCAGCAGCAGTGCTGGGTGTTGTAAGCATGTCATGGAGCCTTCAGTGCCTGTGGCAGCAGCAGAGCTGGGTGTTTTAGCCATGTCATGGAACCATCAGTGCCTGTGACAGCAGCAGAGCTGGGCAAATGACAACTTGCTACAGGGTAAGGCATTCTACAGGGCAGTGTAACTTATGCATCAGCATAACCGTCTTATTACAAGCTCTTTTGGTAACTCTTCCCTTATTACCTTGCAGCAATCATTCTGACTAGCCTTCCCCTTTCTTTTTAGTCATTGTGATACAGTGAAAGTACCAATGAGAGGAGTTGCACAACAGGATGTTCCTGGAGAATCAGCTGCAGGTCCTCAAAGTCCTAACAGCTTTCTTCCAGCTGAGTCTGTGAGTCAAGAATCAGTAGCAGTGACTCCATCTGTAAGTCCTAACTGTGAGGATGCATGTGCTACATCCAGAAGCACCTATAACAGCACTGACATGATCGAGGTGGAGACCAAGGCGGGATTTGATAAACAGAAGTGTGATACCCTCCAGCAAGATGATCTTCAATCAACTGCCATGATAGTGGACTACACAAGTACTGCAACAGGACATGTACAACTCTCCAACACTTCTAACTCCCAACACTCACACTGCAGTTTGTAACAGAAAGAATAGTGTCATAAAATATTATGGCATTGGCTTGTAAAAATGTGGTCATCTTACAGATATCGACAAAAAGACCATACTGACCATGTGGTTTCTACCTCCTGAAAGCTCTGAGTTTCCCAAACATTTCATGAGGTATTCTGCAAACCAGCAAAACAGAAGATTCAGTCCACAACTTCTGCATGAATTCCAGTTTGCAAAGTATTCGCAGAGCTTAGATGGGGTCTTCTATGGTTCATGCTTTGTCTTCAACACAGCTAGTGTGTGTGTGTGTGTATGAGAGAGAGATTCTCCACGACTGTGACCAATTTGCATAATGCAAGGCAGATTCTTGAATGACACAGCAAGGCAAAAGGACCATGGAAATGCACTTGCAATGTCAGAGGTATTTCTAGACGTATGCTCTGGCCAACTGCCAACAGCTCATCAGTGCATTGCACACAAAAATAAAAAGTTGCAAGGAGACACAGTTTATTCCTTGAGATATATCTAGCAGATAATTGTTCTCTGTGGAATACAGAATTTGCCACTCTGTGGAAAACTGACTTGCACAGAAAACTTTAAAGCATTGCTTGAATGGATGGCTGAAGTGGACTCTGTGCTCCCACCCATTTAAGGGAGGGCCCGCAAAATGCACTGTACACTTCATCACAAATTCAAAATGAAATTATTAATCTTCTTGGGTTACAGATCCAGAATAAAATTTTAAGTAGAGTTAAAGAGGCAAAGGTTTAACTGCTGATGGAATAACTGACAGTTCCCATAAAGAGCAAGTGACTCAAGCTCTACATTATGTTCATAGAAGTGAAGAAAATGTAAAAATCCATGAAGACTTCACTGAAATAGTGGAAGCATATGACACTACAGGAAAAGCCTTAGCTGACCTCTTTATACAGAGTTGCAGCATGGGGTGGGGACAAGGAGCTATTGCAAAGACAAGACAATGACAAAGAAAGCAACATGTCTGAGTCATTTTAATGGTGTGCATGCAAGAATTCAACCAGTTTTCAGAAGATGTGTACACTGCCATAGTTCATTCATGTGCAATGTGTGATATGGCAAACACTCTTGGCGCCTGCAGGGAAATAACTGCAATGCTAAATTTATCCACTAAACATCACAATGAGTATTTAGCCCACCTTAAGGAATTCACACGGTTCTTATGTGAGAATGGAGATGAAGACATAAGCACCTCACTTCAGGCACCTGTCAACATCTGGTGTATAAGTCAGGCTGATTGCCTGTACAGCTTCAAGAATAAATATGTCATCATTGTTACCAGTTTAGAGAGTATTGCAGAGTACAACAAAGATCCTGACAGACATCTGTACTCTTCACCACAAGATACGACTTCAATGTATCTCTGGTTACAATGGAGTCTGTGCTTGATATAATTAAGTCACTTCATCTGTACTTGTAGCAAGAGTAGAGTAACTCGATTCAGGCTTGTGAAGAAGCAAAGGTTGTCCCTGACAACTCTTCAGTCAATGAGATCAAATGCTGACAATTCTTTTTCAAAGTTGTTTGAAGAAGTCAAACAGGTGGCAGCCAGAGTCATGGTAGAAGAAAGTGCTCCAAGCATCTGTGGAAGGTAGACTCAAAGGAGCAACATTGGTGCTATTGACCCAGAGGAGTACTATTGAAGGAACGTGCTCATTCCATTCCTGGATCATGTCAACAGCAAAATAAATTACCAAATTATAGAATGCCACCCACGTTTCATTACACAGTATCTGGTGTCATCCATGATGCATGCTTTGAAAGATGATGAGAAAGTGGTGGAATTGTACAATGCATTCAAGACTGCCATATCCAGTCTGCCCAGTTTTAAAAATGAGCTTAACCAATGGGCGGGCAGATTGACAGCAGTTGCACGAGACAAGCTGCCATCTACCACCATTTCAACCCTACAGCAGTTGACCCCAGAATTTTATCAAGATATAAACAGTGCATTAACAATTCTGGCCACCATCTCAGTGAGGATTTCTTCCTGCAGTGTGGTCATTCAGTGCTCTTTAAAACATTAATGACAGACTGCAAAACACTATGTCTGTTGCATGTTTAAGTGAATTAGCCTTAATGTACATACATGATCACATCGATGTTGATATCACACAGGAGCTAAAAGACTTTGATCCATGTAAAGATCGCTGGTTTAATGTTTTCACAAGGTGATACGGTAGCCCATCACGATGATGGTAGGTAGGTACTCATGGCTGGTTGTACATTGTCGTGTGCTGACAGTAGGGTGTGGATGGGTGGCTTCCCCTTTTGACTGGATTGTGGCCTGCTTGGTGTAAATGGTTTAGGCTGCAGTTGCTGACTGGCATGGGAAGTAGACCAGCAAACAGCTCAACCCAGCTGGCTTCCTTTCTGACTGCATTGTGGGCTGATTACTGCAAATGGTTTAGGCTGTTTTTGTTAAATGCACAAAAACCAAAGCAGTCAACAGCTCAACCTGGATGGCTTCCCTTGGGACTGCATTGTGGGCTGCTTATTGTGAATGATTTAGGCTGCTTTTTTAAGGAATCAAAATCAGTGCAGTTAGCAAATGATATGGTGTGTAGTGTGGTGTGATGTGGTGCGGAGTGTGTGTGGGGTGTGAATGGACCTCTGTAAGACTGGCTACCTTGATGTGGTATAGAGGCTTGTTGCAGTGAATTACTGCTACTATATGCCAGTTAAGAGTGACCATGGACATCTCAGACTAAATTTTAGCAGGGCTGCATGGATGCATGGGGAGGTGTAGCAGTACCAGACCTTGGAGTACAAATTGAAAAAAAATACTGTCTACACCCCAAGCATAGCCATCAACCTCTTACCCCCCCCCCCCCAAATAGGGTCAAATAATTAAGAACAAATGCCCCACCAAATTAAAGATGCATGTTAAAATACTAACTTGAAAAGTTGACAAGATAAGAAAATGTGAATTAGCATGCACCACCAAAAAAAAAGTAAATAACTCTAATAGACTATCATTATTGACCAAGTATAATCCATCACCTTTTCTCCCAAAATTGTCAGGTTTAAGAGGGATGGAGCAAAATGTTTTAAGTAAAATTGGGGACATCCCTGAAAATTGGAAACAGGTGGGAGGTGTTTGGAAGACAATGAAATTAGCATTACAGAGGAGTGGAAGCTAATTGACCCTATGTACATGGAAGTGTGCAGCACTGAGCACCACCACCCATTTAGGGCATAACAAAATTCCTGGCATACAAAGACAGTGTACATAATGCCACCGAGTTGGCTCACTCCATGTTTCTACTTATGTTTCCCAACCCACTGAAATTCATGATTGAGGAAGTACTGGGCACACTAAAGTTAGGAGAAAATAGTGCAACACTGAGCAGCTGTTGTCCAGATGGACTGATAAGAGAAGGAGAAAAAGTAAAATGATCCCTAGAGGTCCAGGCCATCTCTTTGTAAAACAAAAGATAAATATAAACACACAAAAGTGTGCCTATGTGTATACATATACAGAGAATGGTTTATTAAAAACAGTTGTTTTGTGCTGCATGTATATCTTTGTATTTCATGGTTCTGTTGCATTTTCCCTAACTTGATTTGGTGCCTTAACAGAAGTGTTGTGTTGGCTCGGATTTATATTTTTCTTTCACATTTTTTTATAGTAGTACTACTAGTAGTATTACATGGAAAATCATTTCATTTTAATTTCAGCCTCCACAATGTTACATGGAATGGTAAAAAAGAAAGACATGCTTTGCCAAAAGAACAGGAAGTTTACCTCTCTACTTTTATTTATTTTTTAAGTTCTGGATTTTAAAATATTTCTCTAAATCAGTAGAACAACAGGTTTTGCATCAACATGCATTTTCTGAACAATAGTTAATATGAAGCTGTAATGTGTAGTATTAAACCCTCAGTAATTTACCATTAAACACGGCAAGAATGTGAAATAAATTCGGAGGCATTCTGTAGAGTCAGGGACAGCTGTTATAAGCATGACACATTGCCACGATGCTGGTGGTAATCGGGAAATGGACTGAGTCTGTACTGAACCGATTTCATGCAAACTCCGATATACATTACAATGCAGAAACATCTGCACTTTTTTATGATAGGACTCTGGTAAGTGGTAATAAAAGACAACAAATAAGTGTCTGCCTATCGTCTGCAGCAAAATCACAATTAAATGAATAAAGGCTAGACTACGTTTTAACACCTGGCTGACGGTGTAATTTGTAGACATTAGCTGATGGCTTGCAGCCTTCACAGAAGCACTTCTACCTTTACCAACAAGCCGTTGCCAACTCCGGAACCTGTAGATAAAAAATGCTGATCGCATGATGCTTCTAGATCAAAAGCTAGCCCTTCAAAAGGTTTCCTAGAACAAACCGTAACGAGTCATTGCCTTTTTGGAAAAGCGGAGGGGCGATGATTGAGCGTAACTCGATATTCTTTCTGCAAGGTCCCCCAGAGGCCTTTTTTCCATTACACAGGCACCGCAAAATGCGCTTGCTATTCTGTCCCTTCCCCAACCCCCGCCGTGTTTTTTTTTTTCCATAGGCGCATTGTGCAAATGTAACCTTTCAGTAAACCCCGCCCACGTCAGGAAGCGAAGGGGGCCGTTTGCCAGGAACACAGCCGGCTGGAAGGCAGCCCGTTAATCAGGGATGGGTTGACAAAAAAAGCGCAAACTGCACGGAACAGGCTGTTCAAACACGTCCATGCCTGGGTTTACTGCCTTTTCTGTCTCGGTTCTTTGTCAAGGGATCTGGTGTTATCAAGGCTGTTCAGCTGGAAGAGGAAGGATGCGTCTTCCTCATGTGTTAAAGAAAGCGAAGTAAATATTTTACTTTCAAACCTGATACACATCAGCAGGCACCCCCATTAGCTGTACAAGTAATATCATAAAATTAGGTTTGACAGTGGTAATCTGCAAAGTTTTTCTTTCACACCTAGACACGCTGCATTATACTCTAATCAAGGACATAATTTCTTAACTACAGTGTCCCCTCCCTCCCGAGATCAACAACTAGGGTTATTATGTCTTATCATTTTCTTGAAAGCTTTTAGATGTGATACTAGCAATGCCTCATGCATCCCTGCATTCCAGGCTAAAAGATTGGCCATGCATTCTTTAGAGAAGCGCACACTATAATCACAACTTTATATTATTTTATATATATATTTGGGTGAAAGGGAAAGATGCACATGCTCCACTTCTGTATCTCCGAATGGTAAGTGGGCGTTACCCAGAAATAAAATGAACTGAGCAACTGTATGTGTAGATATTTATTCAAGAGAAATCCGAAAAGTTTGCTGCTTTTTTAAACTTAACTAGGCAGAACAAAGATTTTCTAACAGTAGAAAGGATAAGGGGTTGTACAAACATACACAGCTTTCTACCTACCTATGCATTTGTACACACACAAATATGTACATTTTTGATATATATATATATATATATATATATACACACACACACAAAAGATACAGATGCACTCCCTCAGATGTGTTGTAAATTCAGAGACTGCAGCTGAAGACTCAGGCAGTCAAAATCAGGAGAAAAAAAAAATAAGAAAGGATTTGGTAACACCTGGAAGAGTATGAGGAATCTGGCAGTAAGGCTGAGCAGCAGTGCAATAAGTGAAGAGACAGTCCATTGCTGCATGCAAACAAGCAAAGATATGTATGGCAGGATTATTCCTCAAATATAAAACAAATAACGGTTATTACATCATAGCTGTTTGAGGAACTGCTGGTTGCCTTAAAACATACAGACTTAAAAAGCTAAACAACCATGTATAGAAAATGCTTTAATGGGGCATGCCATCAGCTGCACAACTCTTGGCCATGAAGCAAAGTAACTTTACAAACAGAAGATCACGTCCTACTAAACTGTTAAGTTTTTATACCCCAGTAGTAGAGCATTTAGATTAATAGTTACCAGTTATATTACGTTTAGATCTAGCTAAATCCTTTGATTTCTTCCCAAATAAGGTACAATTTATTTATTTATTGTAATGACTAGGGTGAAATTGTGGTAAAAAATAAATAGTTAAGTGTCAGGACTGATGAAAGATTTTCTGACTGTCAGAATCTCTAAAGGAGTCCACAGTGTATTTGTCCCTTATAATTTTTTTTTTTTTCGGACAACTGTGTTGATTGAAAAAAAATGCTAATGACATTTAAGGTGCTGCTCAGGTTTGTTCTCTTGAGAAATAAGATGTACAAAATTATCTAGGCACTTTACCTACATAGTCAGACACAGCCTGTTTCTGCTTTAAAATCAGAAACTGCAAGATAATTATACCCAAGTGACCAGGATTCGATTAGCAGCCCCAACACTGGAGGAGCAAGGCAGAAAGGGGCAATTGAAGAAAATGCAAAGGTTCTCAAACTGCCCTGATGGCTTCCCAAATTGTGGTCCCTCGCAGTCAACCTTCACCCCCCCAGTGATGGAGAAACAGTGGGCTGATGACTGACATGCAATGGGAACAAAGAGTACAAGAAAAAAAGTATTGGTTATACAAAAACTAATAAAAAAACACGTTGGGATATACTGAGATGATATACCAGGCAAATTATTCAAGTTCAACATCCAGGGTTGGGAGGGTGGCCTAATGGTTAAGGTGTTTGCCTTTCAAACACAAAGTGAAGGGTTTGAGTCTCACAAAAGACAATTGACTAGGCTTAAAATGGCTCGCAAGGGCAGTTAGCTTAGTACTAATCTATGAACCTATGTTGCAGAGAATTTAAGAACTGGAAATAGATCTCTGTCTACTTTTAATGGATTTAATTTCCTTAAGTCTTAAAGAATTATATTCTTAGGGTAACTTTCGATATTAAGTTTTTGCACCACAGAATAGACACTCAAAGTAGATTTGTGCATTTGGAACTTAATCATTTCAACAATAACAAAAATTCTCTTTTAGGTAAGGGTGACAAGGCTATGGATAAACCTACCAATACAAATTAGACAGTAAAATTTTGTAAAGGAATTAAAAATATGTATTTGTGGTTATTTTTTTCAGATGAAGCCTTCCAGCCTTACCCATGGACTTTTGGAAAATAACTGTTATGTGGACGTGAGGTTCATAGGTAGTTACTAGGCATGCTGTCCAGACCACCATTGAGAAGCTTAGCCCAATTTCCCAGTTACCTTAGAACACTGTCTGGTTAACTGGCTTGCTCAGTGTCACACAACAGACAGATCAAGCCAGACAGAATGAAACCTTCATAGCCATAATTTTCTGCAGTAACAGGCTGCAGAACTAAGACTCTGGACTCGTATGTAACATTGTTTGGGAATCATATTTTGCAGTTGTGAAGTTTGGCCAGCTTCTACTTTGTAAATGAACAATTATATACTAAACTATCTTTTACCTGGTTATTTTATGTTATTACAGTACTGGAAAAGGTTTGCATATATGATTCAGTAGCATCTCCTGCCATCAGCAAAATAAGGACACCACCAAAAGAAAACTGTTCTACTCTCCAAGGCAGTGTGTGCAAAATACACCTCAACGTTAGCATTCTTTTCCAGTTGTTTGCACTGCAGTCTGTGTATTTGTATGCGAGTTTACTTTATAAAACACATCAGTAGGCCATAGCAATTCATTAGAGTGATTTTTATTTTTTGGGGGGGTAGAAAGATATCTACAAATGAAGTATATGTGAAACATTTAGAGAAGTCAATCAATCAATCAGCATTTTTTAAGGAAAACAGAGTACCCAGAGAAAACAAATGCAGATACAGGAAAAACATGCAAACTCCACACAAATGGTGATTGGGATTGAACCTTGGACCCTGGAGCTGTAAGACAAAGAATGGTTTCTTTTGAAATCCCAGTAATAATTCATCAAACCCTAAACACTATCCTGAAAGCATTGCCATTGCAAATTTTAGGGTATACGGGGGCACAACTGCTCCCTGTAGGTCTTAATGACTTCCTACATACTCAAAATAATAATAAAAATAATCCAGAACCATTTACCAGTAAGTGCCTACTCTCAAGTCACCTATACTTGGGCGCATGTCCATATTTTAACATTAGTTTAACCATATGACCTTGAACGTTGCTCTCCATTGTGCTCTAGTAACACAGTGTTGGAATATCCAACCCATGCTTTCATTAATACAGTAAGATCCCTTCCTTAAACCTTGATTTGTTGCTTTCTCTTTGCCCAAAGGATCTTTTGCATTGAATCAGCTGATGCATTCTGCAACTAAGACTCCTAATATATCAAGTGCCATGCATGGTCAGTGTCTGAAAGTTTGCAAGTCTGGTATGAAATTGTCCCACCAATGGAGGAACACATTCCGAGGTAAAACTAGGGATCAAGATGCCATATCACTGTTAGTAACTTGTTAAGGGATAATGTGTGCTGAGGAGGGAACCACAGGAGACTATGGTATTAAAGCACTAGTACATGCATCAAGTTTAAAGAGACCTTGGAGACAGTTCTGTTGGAATGCAGTAAAAGACAGGGTTTGTTGTCTTCTGAGTAGTGTTTGCCTGTGGGAACTGACATACATACATACATATATATATATATATATATATATATATATATATGAGTGATCTTTCATGGTTTTAGTTTCATGTATTCTTTCATTTTTAAAGCAAAAATATGTATATTATATTACATTTTTTAATATCAGAAGGAAATAAGTCTGTTTTGCCTGCCCTTTTAAATACCTTAAATGTCTTTCTCTTTACTCTGTCACTTTTCTATTACTACCATCTACTTTATCCTTTTTCCACTTATGCTATACCTTTTTGAATCTACATATGCGCTCTCTCCCCACCATTCACTCCAGTAAGCCCATTCCATAGGTCTGCAACTCTCTGTGTGAAAAAGTGCTTTAAGAAACAGGGGGACAGTTTGTTCTTATAATCTGCTGCCATTCTCTTCTCCTTCCTCCTTTCTGTTCAGAATGACCACTTTACACTTCCTAGACATGATCTTGTGTACCAATATAACCCACCCCAACCACCCCCCAAAACACCCATCCTACCGCCAAGTCTCTTCTGGTCTCATTCCAGCTCGTCTAGCCTCTGGTCATATCCTTTCCCCTCTAAAACCAAGGAATTACTTCCACAATCTGGAGTTATTTATTTGTTTAGACAATGCATATTGAAAACCTCAGATGTAAAATGGGTTGGAACAGTCTGTAAACCAAACATAGCAGACTGTTTTATACACATTAGCAGCAGCTATCATTATTTCCACTTAAAATTATATAATCTGTACATCCTTTCAAATCTACCTAACTGCATATATGGGGTTTTGCAGCTTTCAATGAAATTTTAAGAAGTGCTGTTTACGAGGATGACATAACTTTCATTTTACATCAGACGTAGCACTGTGTGTCTACACTGAAGATGTATGTGCTAGGAACTATACATTTCAATCCCATTCTGCTCTCCTGTTCTCCCTGTCTGTGCAGTTTCCATAAATGGATTAAACACTCCATTCACATCCCTGGATTCTTTTTTGATCCATTTGTTCCTGTCACATACAGATCAATTCACTTCCCCATTTACTAGCTTCTCACACCATTTTCTTCAAGAAACTATTTAAAATGATCTTCAACAGCAAACTGAGTATGCATGCACCAGACTTGTTACATATTAAACTGTTACTTCCCAGTTTTTCAGTTCACTGTTCTAAATGATACCTGTAAGACTGTATTAATTAGAGCATACATGGTCACAAAGAGTACTATGTACTCTTTGTAAATAATTTTGATAGGTACTGCCTGTTAGTGTTATTTTTACATATTATACTATGTTATATTTCATGTTCTGTCTCAGTGCTCAAGTTCAACTACCTACTGCTAAATAAAATAAATAAATAATGGAGACAGAGTTTTATACAATTAACAGACTTAAGAACCACTACCAATGAATGCTGTACATATCTTTTTTCAGACACCTTTATTGAATTACCATTTGTAACATAGGCAAATTTACATTCACATAAAAGTAATCAAACTATATTAACATAAATATTATACTTCACATATATTGCTATGTGGTGCTGCAGTAGCATTGTCGCCTCACAGTAAGACGCTGTCATGTTCGATTCTCAGCTAGAGCGTCTTCTGTGTGGAGACATGCGTGAATGGGCGTACCTTCGTTGAAGGTTGTGCGTCAGAGCCGGCAACTCGGCATGTAAAAAACTACTGCCAATCATTAGCAGACTCGAGTACCACTGTGGTGACCCCTAACCGGGAAAAGCCGAAAGACATCATATAACCTAAGCAATATTACACAAATTATTTAATTCCTGCCTTTTTAAACAAGAAACATTTTTTATTAAACCATCACTTACTACATAGGCAGTCATATGTTTATATAAATGAAAACAAACCACACAGACATGGTCCTATTTTCAAGCATTTTATATCACAAACCATACTGACATACTCCCAGTTGCAAACATTATATATCACTTATATTCTATCCAATTTTCTCACTCAAACATTACGTAGCTTATTTAAGTCCTGCCACCTTTCAAATCTCATTCCTTCCTTGTATGCATCGTTCCCACAATTCCCATTTTTCCTATGTCGTTTGCTCCTACCCCTTTCTAAAGGTCTCAATTGTAGTTGTTTTTATCTCTATTGCTATATTCACTACTTCCAATATAGTTGGTATAGATTCTAATTTCCATTTTCTAGTAATTGCTTTTATTGGCAGCTGCCATTGTTAGACACAACAAGGCCTTACCATGTCTAGGCAATGCTGTGCATATCTTTAGAAAATGTCAGAAGTACTTCAAGAACTGCCAGAAAAAGAGAGGGGCATTTTACAAGAGTTAAATCTGAAGCAGTTTGTTCTTTACCAGCAGTGCACTCCCAGGCCTAGAAGCAAAGATTTCTCACTAACTGCTGAATATTTCAGAGATGACTATACATGGGATTATAAAATTATATATTAAAAATACTAAAAGCAATATCATTGCTTATGTTGTTTATTCTGGTTACTGCTTCCCTACACTTAAAAATGGCATCTAATAAACTGCAGTAATATAACAGTTTCAATAAAGTGGTAAGGTCTGTTGAAACACAAAAAGGGAAAGCAGGCACCGGTGTTCTATACATTTTTTTACAAATCCCCAAGTAAAAAACATCGTAATGTTACATTTAGAATATTTAATTTACTAATTTTAACTTTTTTGTTCTTTGCAGTATGTTGGTGTCATTTGTAGTTGGTTTCAGTCAGTTTTACTTTGATGTGAACAAAATTTAATGGAACAGGCTTTATAGGGCACTATAATTCTGGAACTCTATGTTAAACTTGGTCTACTGAGGCATAATTCTGATACTTGCTAGGTATAAATCAGTATACACACACATGTTCACTTACCAGAAAAAAATTTTAATACGTTAGATAGAATTCAGCAGATAGTGCAAAACATGAGGTAAGAGGAAGCATTACATTTCATATAGTAATTTTTCACCCCCTGCTGTCCAAATACTAGCTCTGCATCTCTGGCAACTTGCTAGCTTCATGTCAAAGCGCAAGCAACTGAAAGTGTTTGAAAAGACAAACACTTTAATTATGCCTAGGGCATTGGGTATTAATTTAGCTACCACTGTCAATCTGTGTACAGTCTGGGTAGTCTGACACACAAAGCTGAGGTGTATCACTTACCCAAGATGTTCAACAAAAGTACCTGTTAGGGAGTAATAATGTTAACTGGAGATCAGTGAAAGTAGTTGAACTATAATTTCACTTATCCAGCATTATTTGATTACTTACTGTTACATGCATTTCTCCAGCAGTTTATTTGAATTATGAGAGAGAAGGCAATAAAAGATGAGGATGGAATGATGCCAAGGTTCTGAAGCATCTACAAAGAGTAAACCACAGGTACTGACCAGGCTGTCAGGTTTTTTTTTTTTTTTTTTTTACTACACACCCACTAAATGCAAAGGCTGAATTGCATAATCCTTAACACAATAATGATCTTAAAACACAGCCTGAGAGCATAACCACAATAAACAATATATGCAGTCATATTCTTAGTATGGTGTGGTGCTTAAAGATAATAAAGAATGACCTGGCTGGACCGTACAGATGTTGATGACAACAGAAACAGGGGGTCAAGTGTGTCTCCTTGTAAATTGTGCTGAAATAGTGGGATGTAATCTCTACTATTAAATCAAGTGTTGTTGCAAATGCATGCTTACTTTTTGAAAACTCATAGTACTTTCACTTGGGTTAATGGTGTACTGAGAAGCAACACAGAATTCTACATCACACACTGACACAAATCTAAATAAAATGTCACCAACAGCATTCTTGTATCTCTCATCTGCTGTTCATATTTTCACACCTGTTTTTTTTCTAAAGAATGCATTCCATTATTACCCATTAGATCGAGTGATGCAACACTAAGATGCAGAGATGAAGGCTATGTTGTTTCCTATCCCAAGTTTGCTGCCATAGTTCTAAAATGAACATATTATTTAAGTACCAAGGTGCATAGGTGGACCCAAAAAATCTGTAAGTTTTTGAATAATGACATAATCAACTGTTCAGACTGTGTTATACATTACAGAGAAAAAATATATCAAGTGATGAAAATGTAGGCAGTATTTGTACTTGCCAACTGTAAAATGTGTGTGATGACCCTGCACTGGCCCAGTAAATCAAGTAGCCTCAATTCTCACCACTGGCAACAATGAGGGACGTACACAATGGGAGGACAAGTACACACACAGTAAAGTACAATTTCTTCTAAGAGCACACAGAGATCACAGTCAGTCTGGGCTGGTTTCTGCCTCTTTCCATAGATACCTAATAAGACTCCCCACTGGCACAGCTATAGGGTTAAGATCTCTGCCGAGTGGTCAAGCCAAAACCTCCAGCACCCTCTTTGTCCAACCAGTGCTTCATGTCCCTGTCCAAGTAGCTGACAAACACACACACTGAAATTTGATTTATATGCAGACACACAGACACTCCTGGGGAAGGCTGGCACATGTTTACTTGCTATGCTCCTTCTGTTCAGACTATAAGGTAGTTATCATTGCCATCATCCAACTCTTTATCAGCTACTCTAACGCCCTTACAAAGGGTGTCCAATCCTACTGTGTAATGTTACTATTATCCAAATGGTAGTGTTGACCAAGACTTGCAAGGCTATAGTGGCCTGTGAAGTATCACCAAATACATATGCAAGTTCTCTATGAGCTTAAATATGTCTCAAGTATCAGCCACAAAGATAGGTAATATAATAATACTCAATAAACACCGTTACTACAGAGTTCAGAAGTACAGGAAATATTTTAAAACAACATTGCAAGATAGTCTCAAACAAATACAGAAATCATCTAGACTAATCTTTACTATATTCCTAACTATATCTAAAATAAATTACTGTACCCTAGTTAGTTACTATTAGCAAGCAAATGCAGATGAGTGGATGTTCTTACTAGGTCCAAGGCAAAACACAAAAATGCAGTCTCTCTTTCTGAGAGAGTTCTTAAATCCGTATCAAATATCACTGCTGGGTTAGCTTGGATGACATCACTCTGTCACCTGACTTTAGTTCCCAAGCTAAACAGAAACTAACAGAATTTTAACTTCTCTGTGTGAGAAATACAGATCTCTCAGATGTTTGCTCAGAACTGTGTAGCTGCTAGGAAGTAATTAAGCAATAAAACACTTTCCATTTTAAACTTAGTAATTACTTCTCACCAAGAAAATAGAAAAACTTCTAGCTCTAGACATCCTGTCTTCTTGCTGCATTTAAACTAACTTTTATATAGCACATTGTAAAGCACTTCATTTCAACTTAGTTTTGTAAGTTAATCTTCTACAGCTCCTTGTGGTATCCTGCAGAGTTCTACAAGCAGCGGAGAGCGAAAAGAGAGACTTTAAAAAGATTTAAGTATTGTGTTTTATCTTCCTAACTGTGACTGCATATTCTTACTGAAAAGCACATTTTCTGACTATCTGAGATCTGCAAAGCATTGTTTTTCTGCATTTTTTTGTGTTTGCACTTAAAATTTGTATTTTTGCCTTGTTTAATTGTTGTAGGCTACACACTCAAGTGCACTAGCCGATTTAAAGCATTTACTGTGTCAAAGTGCCTAGTTTCTGTTTAAAAAAAAAAAAGAAAAAATCCTTGTTTCCTGCCTTTTCTAAACTAGAATAGTCCAGTTTTCAGGTCCTTGCTGAATTCTGGGCTGTGTTATAGTTCCTGTGTTGCCCATATCCTTAACTTGGATAGGAGGAAGCTTCTCTGTTCACCAGTGAGAATGGGGAGCTTTGAGCAGCCTATCTGTCCCTGGAGGAGTGGTCTCAGCCCAGTAACTTGTAGCTTATTGGCAGTTTTGGGCCAATTCCTATCTCTTTGAAACTCCCTGCCTTAAATCCCACTTTAGCGCAGTTTTGCACTTGTAACAGACTCAGCACAGCTCCTCGTGGTGTCCTGCAGAGTTCTACAAGCAGCGGCGAGCGAAAAGAGAGACTTTAAAAAGATTTAAGTATTGTTTTTTTACCTTCCTAACTGCAACAGCATATTCTCGCAGAAAAGCGAGTTTTCTGACTATCTGAGATCTGCAAAGCATTGTTTTTCTGCATTTTTTGTGTTTGCACTTAAAAGTTGTATTTTTACCTTGTTTAATTGTTGTAGGCTACACACTCAAGTGCGCCAGCCGATTTAAAGCATTTGCTGTGTCCTTGTGCCTAGTTTCTGTTTAGAAAAAAAAAAAAGAAAAAAACAAAAAAAATCCTTGTTTCCTGCCTTTTCTGAACTAGAATAGTCCAGTTTTCAGGTCCTTGCTGAATTCTGGGCTGTGTTATAGTTCCTGTGTTGCCCATATCCTTACTTGGATAACAGGAAGCTTCTCTGTTCACCAGTGAGAGTGGGGAGCTTTGAGCAGCCTATCTGTCCCTGGAGGAGTGGTCTCAGCCCAGTAACTTGTAGCTTATTGGCCGTTTTGGGTAATTTCCTATCTTTCTGAAACTCCCTGCCTTAAAACCCGCTTTAGCGCAATTTTGCTGGGCCATTTTCTATCTCTTTGAAACTCCCTGCCTTAAAACCTGCTTTAGCGCAGTTTTGCTGGGCCATTTCCTATCTCTTTGAAACTCCCTGCCTTAAAACCCGCTTTAGAGCAGTTTTGTGCTTGTAACAGACTCAGCACAGCTCCTCGTGGTGTGCTGCAGAGTTCTACAAGCAGCGGAGAGAGAAAAGAGAGACATTAAAAAGATTTAAGTATTTTTTTTACCTTCCTAACTGCGACTGCATATTCTCACCGAAAAATGAGTTTTCTGACTATCAGAGATCTGCAAAGCATTGTTATTCTGAATTTTTGTGTCTGCACTTAAAAGTTATATTTTTACCTTGTTTAATTGTTGTAGGCTACACACAAGTGCATTAGCTGATTTAAAGCAGTTACTGTGTCCTTGTGCCTAGTTTCTGTTTAGAAAAAAAAAAGAAAAAAAATCCTTGTTTCCTGCCATTTCTGAACTAGAATAGTCCAGTTTTCAGGTCCTTGATGAATTCTGGGCTGTGTTATAGTTCCTGTGTTGCCCATATCCTTACTTGGATAGGAGGAAGCTTCTCTGTTCACCAGTGAGAGTGGGGAGCTTTGAGCAGCCTATCTGTCCCTGGAGGAGTGGTCTCAGCCCAGTAACTGTAGCTTATTGGCCGTTTTGGGCCATTTCCTATCTCTCAAACTCCCTGCCTTAAAACCCACTTTAGCGCAATTTTGCACTTATATCAGACTCCACACAGCTCCTTGTGGTGTCCTACAGAGTTCTACAAGCAGCGAGAATGAAAAGAGAGACTTTAAAAAGATTTAAGTATTGTTTTTTTACCTTCCTAACTGCGACTGAATGAATATTCTCGCCGAAAAGCGAGTTTTCTCACAATCTGAAATCTGCAAAGCATTGTTTTTCTGCATTTTTTTGTGTTTGCACTTAAAAGTTGTATTTTTACCTTATTTAATTGTTGTAGGCTACACACTCAAGTGCGCCAGCCGATTTAAAGCATTTACTGTGTCCTTGTGCCTAGTTTCTGTTTAGAAAAAAAAAAAGAAAAAAACAAAATATCATCCTGGTTTCCTGCCTTTTCTGAACTAGAATAGTCCAGTTTTTCAGGTCCTTGCTGAACTCTAGGCTGTGTTGCCCATATCCTTACTTGGATAGGAGGAAGCTTCTCTGTTCACCAGTGAGAGTGGGGAGCTTTGAGCAGCCTATCTGTCCCTGGAGGAGTGGTCTCAGCCCAGTAACTTGTAGCTTATAGGCCGTTTTGGGCCATTTCCTATCTCTCTGAAACTCCCTGCCTTAAAACCCGCGCAGTTTTGCGTGATTTTGTGCATCGCGCAGCATCATTTAAGCAGTTTTTAACTATTCCCGGCTCCACAAGGTCTGATCTTCATTTTTTCCCATAGAACTAGTCAACCTTGCAAACATAAGCACTCAATCTTCATTCTACAGCCCAGCACCTGCTCAAATTTCTCAGTAAGCACTAACTAAGTTTAGCTCTACACCCCCCTTAGATTATACAGAAGTACAAAGCTCCCTATTCGTCCATTCCAGACAAATCAATAAATCAGTTCTTTAAACCATCCAGGCATGTCCAAATCACAGTTTCAGGTATACTCTCCAGTCCAGTTGGTTAATCTGGGAATCCTGAGGCAATGTTACAATTGCCTTATGTACACAGACAACCCTCTCCTCCTTCCAACAAACACAAATATATGCTCCTCCTTCCTACAAACACAAATATATGTGAGAGATGCAACTATACAGCCAAACTGGAGGCTGGGCTCTCTCAACCCAAGACTGGCACAGTCAGTTAG
Organism: Protopterus annectens; assembly: GCF_019279795.1. Classification (NCBI taxonomy): domain Eukaryota; kingdom Metazoa; phylum Chordata; order Ceratodontiformes; family Protopteridae; genus Protopterus; species Protopterus annectens. Next base: position 305,573,006 of record NC_056750.1, read on the forward strand.
GAGGTGAAGGAAAACACTCACACCACACAACCAGTCTCACATAGACAAATCGCACCAGCAAACAAGACCCAAACTCACAAAAACATACGTGGAGGCTCTAAATAAAAATCTGCCAAAACAACAGAGACCTCTAAAGCAGACATCCAAGCAACCACTACCACACAACAACCTTCACGTATCACATACTTCACAAAGTCCGTGTACCACGCAGTCACAGCCCCCAAGGCTAAATAACACACCTAATACACTAGTAATTGGAGACTCTATTGTCAGGCACACTGACATCCCACTCACCAGACTGAACAAGGAGAAGGTCATGGTAAGCTGCCTGTCGGGTGCCGGGATCCGCCACATAACACAAGCACTCAGGTCACTCCACAAATATGACTCTGCCATTGTCCATGTTGGTGTGAATGACCTGAGATGTACCTCCCTGACTACATGAAAAGAGACACAGATGACCTCTCTGATCATGTAGCCCAGGCCTGTATGACCCTGACCCTGAGTAGCATCTTACACTCACCAAGAATGATGCCACAGTATAAGGACAAAATGATCAATTTTTAACAATTGGCTAACCTATTGGTGTCATTTTAAGGGGATCCAGTGTCTGTCAGCCTGGGATGACATGCTCGACAAGCCACGTTGCTTCACCAGGGTCGGCTTGCACCTGTCACCCTTAGGCTTTCAAATACTGGCTAAGGCTCTTGCCACCCCCATAGTGCCTTTTTTAGGCAAGTCTCAAAAGACAAACTCACCTCCATAGACAATACCAGAAACAAAAAACTAAGGGTAATGCTCCTCAACGGCAGAAGTCTAAACCTCAAGATGCATGCACTCAAGGCACTCCTCAGTATGGAGAAAATCGATACCTGTGCAGTAACAGAAACCTGGTTCGAGGCTCCAGAGAGCACCCCAGCATTACCAGGATTCAACTCATACCATTTTTCGACCCCAGAACTCGGACCAAAATACTAAAGCCGGGGGAGTATCCATCTTCATCAAGGATACCCACACCTCCAGGTTAGTGGCACTGCATGAGGCAGCGGAGACCATCCATGTGCAACTAACAGTAGGTAAAACTGCTTTTCAGTTTGTAGCCTGCTACAGATCACCCACCCTGACACAGGACCCCCACTCGGCATTCCTGAGAACATTGGAAAATATGAAGGTCTCACCAACCACCATGATATTGGGGTACTTCAGCTACCCAAACATTGACTGGGAAAGCTACTCAAGCCCCATCTCTTTTGCCCAATGGTTCCTTGAGTTTATAAACTCAAAAGCCTTGGAACAACTGGTCACCACTCCCACAAGAGGGGACAACATATTGGACTTGGTCATCACCAACATGGGGGCTAAATGTTCCATACCAGAGGGAAACCCCTCGTTGGTAAGATCAGACCATAAACTAATCACAATGGTCATCCACATCCCAACCCCACCTCCAGCCAAGGAAACCACTGTGAAAAAAATTCTCAAAAGCAAACTTTACACTTCTCAAGACTGAGGTGGGAAGTTTCAAAGCCCCTGGGCATATGGAAAATGCTACCCAAACTGCAGAATCCTTTACAGTTGCACTTTATGAGCACCTACAGGAATGCATGGATAGTGTTATCCCAAGTAAAACCAAGACTCACTCCTCCAAAAACAGGCGACCAGTCTGGTGGACCCCGGCCATAAATAAGCTATACAACAGAAGGAGGAAACTATTACATGAAAAGGCAAAATCCCAAAAAGGGAAGGCATCCCTGATCAGTACTAGTAAGAAACTTTGATCCCCTCATAAAATCATCAAAGGCTAGATTTGAAAGAAATATCACCAAAGACTCTAAAGATAATCACAAGGTGTTCTTTAGCTACATCAAGAATCTGGGTGGCAACTCTCAGATATGCTCTGAACTGGTGCAAAATGGCACAAAATACACTGAACCCACTGACATTGCCAACATCCTGGCGGACGGGTTCAGTGCAAACTTTACCCTCCTTCCTCCCCCAAAAGAGCCAGTGTCTATCCCAGAAGAATGTAATCCCCCAGACATCACAGACACACAGGTGAAAGCAGCCCTCTCCAAAGTAAAAAACACAGCATCAATGGGACCGGATGGTATCCCGGGCTGTGTCTTACATGAGCTCCAAAATGAACTAAACCCTCACATAAATTCACTGTTCCAACTCAGCCTTACCCCACAGGTTATGTACCCAAAGAATGGCATTCAGCAACAGTGATCCTGCTTCACAAAGGTGGCGCCACAACGGATCCTAGGAATTATCGCCCTATAAGCCTGACTAGCCTGGTCTGCAAGGCTATGGAGTGCATCATCATGGAACTCATGAACAAAGACATTGGGAACCTTCAAACACTGGACCCTACCCAATTTGGCTTGGTTAAAGGCAGATCTTGCCTCTTAAACCTAGTTGACTTCTTCAAAACCGTTACCAAAGCCATAGATGAGGGAAAGGTAGTCTACACAGCCTACCTGGACCTCGCAAAGGCATTCAACACAATACCCCACTCTGGCATCATAAATAAGCTTACTAGCTTAAATATTAACCCATATGTCACAAGATGGGTTGCAAACTGGTTCAGGGATAGAACTCACATGGTCAGAGTCACGGGTGCCATGTCCAACTCTAAACCAGTTACAAGTGGCATCCCACAGGACTCAGTCCTGGGACCCCTCTTTTTCAGTATTTACTTCTCTGAGGTACAGGCAAACACGGGAGGACTGTGGCTTAACAAATTTGCAGACAATTGCAAACTGGGAGCCATAATAGACTCTCCAGCTGACACAAGCATCTTCCAGAAGGGCCTTACGGAAATGGATATCTGGTGTCAGAACCATGGCCTCAAGCTAAATGCCAAAAAGTGCATTGTCATCCCCTTTGGTAAAAACAAAGTGCCCACAAACTACCGCATAGGAGGTAATCCAATAAGTACCGAAGAAGTAATTAGGGATCTGGGGACCCAAGTAGATAGTAGCCTCTCCTTTGACAATCACATTGCCAAAGTGGTTAGAAAAACCTTCTATATAACTCACCTAATCACAAAAGGGTTCACATCTAGATCAAGAGAGGTCATTGTGCCCCTCTACTCATCGCTCATCAGGCCCATAATTGAGTACAATGCCCCATTTGAGATGTACCTTACCCGACACCTGCAACAACTGGGGAAACCTAAAAAATACCTCACCAAGAGGATCATAGGCCTCAAACAGATGCCCTATGCAGCTCGACTAAAGAAGCTCCAACTCTACTCTGTTGCTTACCACCTGCTCAGAGGTGACCTCGGCCTGACATTCAAGGCCATGTCTAAACCAGAACTGTTGGACATGCTCCACCTCAAGAAAACCATTTCCATTAGAACTACACGCTCCAGGGATTTAAACCTTAGCACAACAATAAACAGGACATGCTGGAGGGATAGATTCATATCCCAAAAGCATCCCTTGCTCTGGAATAGAATCCCAGTCCATGTTAGACAAAGCCCCTCGCTGACCCTCTTCAAGAGAAATCTTGATGAGTGGATAGTTAATCATAAATTTACTCCGGAGATCACTTCTGTGGCCCTGCTGGACAGAGGCTCAGGAATCTAGTCTAAAAGGGAGGCGAAAGCCAACATTCTGGCTAGGCTTATAAATGCCCTAGGGCAGATAGGTTCATAGGTAGGTACTAGGCTATGTTCCAGCAGCATATGTTGTGGTTATATTCTTGAAGCTCAGTACATAACATACAGTTCTGTATAAATCATATCTATATTCACAAATGACATAGAATTATTTACAAAATTCCAGATAGTTTGGCTGGTAGTGTCACAATGTTCAGATTACTTCTTTCTTTCAGGTAACTTCTGAGTGCTTGTGGAGTTTATTGCTATGATTCATTCAGCTGCCACTCAACAGTTAGACAGTTTACTTCAGGAATTTCTTCCCTTTAACCATGTGGAGAGTCAGTCTAGAAAGAAGATGAGCTCGTCACAAGGAAAAACTCTAGACATCAAAGCTTTGGTCAGCAGATACCTGTTACAGAGAGTAGATGCCATTTAGACCAACATGTGCACAAACAGCTGACATATTTCCCCTTCCTTCAGTACTCACCCATTTCATACAATGTGCAAGGATTAATAAATAATACATCTGCCATGCCACATTCACGAGTCCCTTGCATGGTTGTGGTTTAATTATATAACCCCATTCCTATTATCTCCCTATTGCCAGCAGTACTGATCTTTTTTCATCAGTGAACAGTGCTCTTATCCTAAGCATGCACTTCCCTGGACCAAATGCCCTTCATTGTCAGGCCAGGAAACAGAATTGGGGTAAGAACTCCTAGAAAACATCAGGTTTACTGTAAAATTGCACTATCCAACATTAAATGATCATAACACTACTAGCTAGCATTTAATTTTATCGGTACTTTTCCGTTATCGGGGCAACACTGTTAAAGTGATCGTCAGCTGTAATGCAGTCCGTGAAAAAATGTACAGACTTCAAGGGGTATAGCAAAAATGTATATTTTGTACTCCTGCTTAATAATATTGTTTTTCCTATCACCCACTTTTCACGTAAAAAATGTACAGTAAACTAAATAGGGATGAATTTCAACAGAATCAGGGACACATCCAAAAACAACCGGGGACACTTTATAATGTTAGCACTGTTACCAGAATAAGATCACATTGGTGGCCAAGGATGAACACAGGATAGCAGCAGATTTCTTCAGCTCCACCAATTTCATTACATTGACAGGAATTAATTACTTAAAAAATTAATTCTTGAAGTAATTTTCTTTCTAAATATGTTTGTTTTATATAGTTCTTGAACTATATCTAAAAAAGAAAGGAAATCTTAATAATATTCCTGTCAGAAATTATTTTGGAAATTTTCCTGTCAGTTTATCAGTCTGAAATGAGTTCCAGTAAGACAAATTCTCAAGACTCCAGCATCAAGAAAGAACTTCAGTCTCTGATAATTATAGTCCAGCAACTTACTGCTAAGATGGATAAAATGGATACTAAAATAGACACTTTCATAGAAAAACTACAAAACAAATAGACTTGTTACATATGGACCTGCAACAACAGAAGATCCAGATGACAGGCATAGAAGAAGCTGTGAATGACATGGAAAATAAAATACAAGAACAGGAAATCAACATTGAGTTTCTGCTGAAACAAAATACACATTTACAAACAAAGCTGGATGACCTGGAAAATAGATCTAGGCGCAATAACATTAGGATTTTTGGACTGCCAGAAAATATTGAAGGTAAAAATATTACTTCTTTTTTAACAACATGGCTCCCTAAAACTTTAGATTTACCAGAAGCATTCTCTTTTGGTATCGAAAGAGCACATAGATCTATAGCTAATACTAACTCTAACAAAAACTATCCTAGATCAGTTATAGTTAGATTTCTATCATCTTTTGATAAAGAGATGGTTCTTAAATCTGCTTGGGCTAAAGCTCCTGTTAAGTTTAATGAGACAACTGTGCGTTTTGACAATGACTATTCTTCCATGGTAATTGCTAAAAGAAAAGTTTTTCTGCCACTAAGGGAGCTTAAAAAAGCACAGTTTAAAACATACCTTCTGTTTCCTGCCAAGCTTAAAATCTTCCTTCCTGATGGTCCTAAGGTCTTCGATGATTTAGACTCTGCTTTACTGTTTGTCAAAGAAAAAAGGATTTTGGATAAAATAGAAGAAATGGAATGGGCTAGTTCTTCATTAAAGAGATTGGCAACTGAAGCTTCCTGGAAGACTTCAGAGAAGAAGAAGAGACTAAAAACAAATGATTTGTTATATGTTTTTTTCTCTCTCATCATTTTAGTTCATTATTAATCTTTTGAATATAGTTCCTGCATTTCCAGAAAGCCACAAATATTTTGGAAAAGATTTAATCAAAGTTATTCTCTATGTGCAAAGAAATGTTTTGTTTCATAACCCGTCAAAATGCCTGAGGATTTAATGGCAGGCTGTGCCTCGCTTTGTTTCTCTTTCTGAAAAAGTAAGGTTAGTAATTTGATACATTTTTTATCTTTACCTTTTTTCCTTCTTCTTTTATTATTTTCTTTGTTTAAACAATGACATTCTATTTAGATTATGTAGTGGGTAAAGGGTGGGGAGGGCAGGAGAGAACAGTAATGAAAATATCATTAATAGAATAATAACATATTTATTTCTTGTAAAAGTTTATAAGTTCTTCAAATGCTATTTCTAATTATACTTTCTTGATTATACTGCTTATGCTTGTTTGTAAATAATCTGTCATGCTTTAACTAATAATAATCAGAACTAAATAAGAGTAAATAATATGTTTTATTTTTAACTCTATTAATATAAACAGTAAGTAACATTCCATTGTATATACTTCTTACAGCTTTCTCTTACATTTTTATTTCTGCCTCACTCCCTTTTATTTTCTACTCTCTTTTCTTTTCTTTATTAATATATAGAAATGCTTTTGACTGTGTGGGCACAGTGAATAATAGGATTTGTATGAAAATTGAGTTGGGAGAAGAATGCTGAGTTTTATTACTTGTTGGTAATTTTGAGTTTAATTTCACTTGCATAGAGGCTGTGATGATCTGTGGAATACATTGTGGAGGTTCTGTCATGTTTAGATGCATTTACACTGCTAAATTAATGTTTGTCACTAGTTTTTAATAAGTTTCCGCCAAAATGTTAAGAGAGACAATCTGGGATGTGGGCTGTCTTATGCACAATGTCCTTGAGTTACCTCAGAATCTTCAAATCACAGAATTCTCACAGAGAAACTGAAAGCAGTTAGTATAAACATTGACAAGGTTATCACACTGACACACCACAGATTCAGGAAAAATACTCTGTTCATAAAATATGTCAGTTATAATGAGTTTAAATGATGTAGTTTCTTGTAGTAAGTAAATGTCTTATTTTAGAAGGCATAAAAAATGAAACATTTATTTAAATGTTTTGAAAATCTACTTAACAGCAGCATAATAATCTGTGTTAAAAATTTGTGTTCCAAACATATACTTTACTATAACTCATTTAATTCATCTGATTGACAAACATAAATAATCTTATAACTCTATTCTGGAAGAAATGTCATGTGATATATTTTAAAGCAGTAGGTTAGCATGATTGTAAAATCTGGTTACCAATATGTGTTTGCTGTGCATTATTTTGTATAAAGCAGACAGATTTATTCTAGGGACAGCAAGTAGGACAGTGCTCTACAAAGGCACAACTCAGTGAGATCAGATATATATATATATATATATATATATATATATATATATATATATGTGTGTGTGTGTGTGTGTGTGTATGTGTGTGAGTGTGATGGCTTTTTTTCTGAGAATCTGCATAACTATCTAATATGATTTATAATAATTTCTATGAATACAATATTTTACTCTATTGACAAAATGAATGTTTGCCACAAGTTTTAATAAGTTTCCCGCCAAAATGTTAAGGGAGACAATCTGGGATGTGGGCTGTCTCATGCATAGTGTCCATGAGTTTCCTCAGAAGCTTCACTCACAGAATTTTCACAGAGAAACTGAAAGCAGTTAGTATAAACATTGACAAGGTTATCACACTGACACACCACAGATACAGGAAAAATACTCTATTCATAAAATATGTCAGTTATGATGAGTTTAGATGATGTAGTTTCTTGTAGCAAGTAAATATCTTATTTTAGAAGGCATAGAAAATGAAACATTTATTTAAATGTTTTTGAAAATCTACTTAACAGTAGCATAATAATCTGTGTTAAAAACTTGTGTCCCAAACATATACTTTACTATAACTAATTTAATTCATCTGATTGACAAGCATAAATAATCTTATAACTCTATTCTGGAAGAAATGTCATGTGATATATTTTAAAGCAGTAGGTTAGCATGATTGTAAAATCTGGTTACTAATATGCGTTTGCTGTGCATTATTTTGTATAAAGCAGACAGATTTATTCTAGGGACAGCAAGTAGGATTGTGCTCTACAAAGACACAACTCAGTGAGATCATATATATATATATATGTGTATGTGTGTGTGTGTGTATGTATGTATATATGTGTATGTGTATATGTATGTGTGTGTGTGTGTGTGTGTGTGTGTGTGTGGGTGTGTGTGTGTGTGTATATGTGTGTGTGTATATGTATGTGTGTGTGTCTGTGTTTATGTGTGTGATGGCTTTTTTTTTTTTTTTTTTTTTAGGTACGAGGTGTTTCTGAGAATCTGCATAACTATGCAATATGATTTATAATAATTTTTATGAATACAATATTTTACTCTATTGACAATAATGAGTTTAAGTAAATGCTCATATACAAACAATTCAAGATTTTTTTGGAAGCTGTTGATAGAATTCACATGACAGAAAATAGATGCATCTTAATGCATGTAATGTCTGAATCATATTAGCCAAAGTTTTTGATTTAAATGAATGTTAGAACATAATTTTCTCTCCTCTTGATTTCTAACATTAAGATTATTTGAATGCTATTAGAATACAAGTGTTATATATTACATAGATCTATATAATAGTATGAACAGTTTTTTTTAAAAAAAAAAAAAAAAAAAGTTTATTTTAGTTTATATGATGCTGTTTTACCAAATGTGTAGTTTTGTCTTGATAGATAATTGAATTGAAAACTGTTAACCTCAGTTAAATATAACTAGTATTAAATTGATAAGGTGGTAGCTGAGGTACTGCTGCTTAGGGTAAGGGGTTAACTTGAGTAGTAAATACTGCTCTAAGTTGGAGTTTTCAACTCCAGGCGGGATGCAAGGTTTAATCCTTACATTATTTTCACTTGTTCATTGTTATATGTATATAGTTTTGACATCCACAATATATTTTGTACACTCATTGTCACTACAAACAAAATTGAATCCTATACAAAATCCCATAAGAGATTTAATAAATACAGCTATATTTAAAGGTACACCTAAAAGAGGAGATGTAACATTATTTATCTGGTTATTTGTTATTTCGATCATAAGATTCTTGAGTTTTAAAATGCCAAATGACATCTTTAAAAGGAATTTCTTTAAACATTAATGGATTGAATAATCCGTGTAAAAGGGCAAGCCTAATAAGATACATTAATCTACACAAGGCCAATCTAGTCTTCCTGCAAGAAACCCATCTCTTGAAAAAGATATTGATAAACTAGCCACTAATAAGTATACAGTATTGGTTAGTTCAGAGCACACTCAGAAAAAAAGAGGAGTGGCTATTTTATGGAATAAAAGTATACCCATTCCTAAAACCATTAAGTCTTATCAGGATGACAAAGGAATGTTTTGTACGGTTACAATACAAATTAATGGGAAGACTTACACTTTAATTAATGTATATTGGATACCTGGAATTGGTATTAATACAGTGAAACATCATATTGATAAGATCATATCATTCTCTATAGGGGATATTATTTTAGCTGGTGATTTTAATTGTATACTACATGAAAGTGATACTACCACTATAAAGAAAAGAAGAATTACATCTAATGCAAAACATTTAAATGATTTTGCTAATTCTTATCATTTGAATGATATTAATAATCAGATAGAGTCAAAATCATTACCATACACCTTTTTTCTAACAGATACAAAACTTATTCAAAAATAGATAGGGTCTTTATTTCTAACCAGATGGTAACAGATTTAATTAATTCCAAAATCATTTCATGTCCTATATCTGATCATAACTCAATTGTTTTGAATTCATGATAAAAATACTCATAATGTTCAGATCAAAAGGATACCAGCATACTTAACTCAGCTAAAAGACTATAAAGAATATATACTTTCAGAAGTACAACATTTTCTAGACATAAATAATACTCCTGAAGTCTCCATTGTCTATGTTTGGGATGCCTTAAAATCATATCTATATGGACAAAGTATCAGATGGTATAATAACAAAAGGAAATCTTGGGATAAGGAATTGTTAGATATTCAAAGTAAACTGGACTCTTATAAGCATAATAATAAAGAAAATATTATGGACAAGAAAGTTATTGAAGAAATAAACAAACTAAATGAGAAATACAAAGAAATTTTAACTCATAAAGTTAAAATAACTTTAGAGAAATACAAAATTTTGTCTTATTCAATAAGCCCCAAATACTTACATAGACTTAAAAATAAAACAAAAAGATTGAATAAACAAAACCATATCAAAGAAATCTTTTCTCTAAGGAAAAGAAGAATGTTTCTAGTATATCAGTAATACTGGTCTAATTTAGAAATCACTTTCACAAGATTAACCATAACAACATTAACATGGAACCTAAAGATAAAATAAAGGAGTTTATAACCACAAACATGAATAAAAAGCTTAATAAACAACAGATTAAACTATTGGACAAGAGTATTTCATATACAGAAGTTATTACACAAATAAATAAGCTTAAATCAAACAAAGCACCGGGTAATGATGGTATTATACCAGAGATATATAAAATCCTTTCTAAAACTACATATTCATTAATACATAAGGTTTTTATTCTGGCCCAAACTGAGTTAATAACCCCCCCATCTTGGCAATATACATTTATTTCACCAATTTTAAAACCTAATAAAGATCCAACTAGATGTTCTTCATATCGACCCATCTCATTACTTAATGTTGATTATAAAATGTTTATGAGTATTTATGCTGATAGATTGAAGACAATTATCCCCGGCATTGTAGACATAGATCAGACAGGCTTCATTGTAAATAGAAATACTTTTGATAATATAAGAAGAACTTTAACATTAATTGATTTTGCAAATAGGAAAAAGAAAGATTTAACACTTATTAGTCTTGATATAGGTTCAGCATTTGATTCAGTAAGTTGGGACTATCTGTTTACCTTACTGAAATGCACAAATTTCTCTGATGCATTTGTAAATTTAATTGAGCATTTATACAAAGGAACGCTGGCTTATATTAAGGTAGGAACATATGTTTCACAAAAATACCCATTCTTAAAGGTACAAAGCAAGGATGTCCACTTTCTCCACTATTATTCACTTTAGTAATGGAGCCTTGGGCTAATTTGATTAGAAACAGTACTGACATAGAGGGTTTTGAAATAGAAGAAAATACAACATCAAAAATTCAACTTTTTGCAGATGATGTTCTAATTACATCAGCAGGATCTAATTCTTCTATGCAGTCTTTATTTGATAAAATGATGAATTTTAAAAGTATTTCTGGTTTAATATTCAATGAAGAAAAACTAAAATACTACCTATATATACACGAAAAAATACTCTCATTAGTGATTTTACTAAATATGTACCCAACTCAGGTCAGATAACTTATTTAGGTATAATACTATCTAAAGATATTAAATCTATTATATATAATAACTATAATACCTGTTTTCTTAATATACAAAATCTTTTTAATACCTGGAATAATATGTTTTTACTATGGAGGAGAGACTTACAATTATTAAAATGATAATATTCCCCAAGATTTTATACTTAATACAATCAATAATACTTTCACCTACAAAAATAACTATCAAGAAACTGAATACACTAATGTTAAATTTCTTATGGGCACCTAATAGACCTAGGATTGCATTAAAGAAACATACTAATAGCTGGTCTCAAGGGGTATTTCTTTTCCAGACTTTAATTTATATATTATCTCTTCTATTATAAAAGTTATTACTTTATTAATAGATCGGTCATATGTCTAAAATGGAAAGATTATTGGGAGCTAATTAGTATGCACTTCATGAAAATCTCCTTAACACATAAAAATATGATTATAAATAACTCCATGCTGTGGTTGCTAAAGGAATTTTGTACTTCACCTATTACACCTAAACATATGGTCTGTTACCCATTAAATATTATTATTAGTTATCGTAACTTTATATTAATGCACCCTAAGTATAGGGAATGGAATTTTATTGTATTCCCTATAATTTATACTCAGGGTATGCTTATGTCATCTACTTCTGAAGGAGCTCATTTAGCTATAGATAATAATCTAAAGTACTGGTATCAGCTGATATCTGATAATAAAGTTAAAAATCTAGATTTCTTAAAACAAGAATTTGATCTAAGAGAAACTTGCTGGTTAGAGGTTCAGATCTTTAGACAACATCTCATTGATAGAATAGATCTAATGTCTATAACAGTTAAAGAATCTATTCCAAAACTGATTGATTACTTGATAATAAATTTACAGCATAAAGTTTCTGATAAAGGTAAACTTTCATATATACATAAAATTATCAGACAAGAAACTTTACACAATGTAGATTCATACTGGAATTATTTCACCTCTATTAATGGGGACCCACCAACTCAACAAGATAAACAATATATATTGGAATCTGCTTATAGAACTACATCTTCCATTGTCTGGAGACTTTATACATGGAAATTTTTACCTAGATCTTTTATACACCTTTGATGATGAATAAAATTAATAATAAAGATAATCTATGTAAGAGATGTAATGTAGAAATTAATGCTGACTGGGCTCATATGTTTTATGACTGTATGAAGTTGAAAGAATACTGGAAGTCAATTAATGAATTTTTGCAGGCTCTTTTTACAGATAATTTCATTATTTCTAAGTCTCTTATATTATTCAACACACCTGTACCTCAATGTGTTAAAAAGATTAAGCTTCCCTTGTTATGGTCTATCCTAGCAGTGGCTAGGAAAATAATAACTAGAAATTGGTTTTCAGATACACCTCCTTCGTTCAATGAATTTAAAAATGTTATGAATATAATGTGTCATATGGAAATAAGCACAATTAGAATGAGAACAACTAGAAAAACATCACATTTTATTGTATGGGATAATTTACAAAATTTGTTAAAAAAATTCTAATTTCAATAGCACAGTATTTTAGTTTAATTAATTGATCTGATTGTAGTGGATGTCTTTGTAAATACTTTAGTTGTTTTGTTGAATATTATAATAATACCTATTTTTAATTATTTGTATAAAATTGTTATGATATTTCTCTTATATGTTAAAACAATAAACTTGTTTTGAAAAAAAGAATAAGATCACGTTAATCAATACGCGTTGTCTGAAGTAAAAGAAGTATATAAGTAAGCGTTGCCATTATTTATCAAGTCTAATTCACTCTCCAAAAGTAATCAATTTTAGGGACGATTAAGAGGGACAAAGCTGAAATGTGTCAAAAATCAGACACACTTGTGAATTATGTTGGACAAATACATATATGAAAGAGACACGCTACTTTCTACTCTTCTAATTATTAGAAAAGCCTATATTTTAGTCATGCATGTCTAACACAAGCATATTTTGCTGAGCTTCCATACTATAAACCATTGTTGAAACAGTTTTGAACGTGATTTGAGTAATAATGTGTCCAAGCCTTGCTCAGACAAATGTTCTCATTTGAGTACACAAAGTAAGCTTGGTTACGCCTTACTAGCCATTGACTCTGGGGTTACGCTAAGTTACCTCCGGTCTTTCTGTTTTTCAAAGCAGCACTTGGTGCATGTGCAAGTAATAACTATCAGTACTTTAGCAGTAACATACAGTCTGCTTTGCTATTACATTGCCGCAGATAACAGCATTGCTATTTTTTATTAATTTATTCATCCAGCCAGTGTCTCTCTCGGACAACTCTGTCATCTTTCCTGCACAATATCCCTTTGACACTGGATTCGGAGCTCAGGAATCGCATTAACAGTGTTGCCCCCATAATGGAAAACTACCAGTTTATCTTATTCCATATAGCATAACCTCACCATAGGAGTAACCTACTCCAGTCGACAGCAAATTAGACCAAAACAGCTTCAACCAATAAATGATATCCTGCTGTACTACAAACCATTCAAGAATACATTAATTCTAGGAGACTTCAACAAATAGGAAACATCAAGACTACCTCACAAACCAAGGGCTACTTAAACCAAAGAACTCATAAGGCCAAATTATAAAATAGGTAATCACTGCTTCATTGACCTAGTAATTAATAACCCCTATACCATGTGAAACAAACTTCTTTCTTCCCACCATCAATAACCACTGCTTAATAAAATTTTCACTAAACATAAGAAAGACAAATCTACTTCACAATTATTACCATCTGGCCAAGAACATAAGAAAAAAAACAATGCCCTACAAAATGAACTTTCCCTAACCAGCTGAGTCCCTTTAGTTTCCCTAAAAGACCCTTCTGAAGTAGTCATTTCATTTACATACATTATACGAATAAATGCTTTTATTTAGTAGCCAGTCCATAAAAAGTTGCCCAAGGGCTCCACATGTAAGTCAAGCCAGCTTTTTTCAAATTTTACTTTACAGCGTTTGATCAAAAATGTTTCTTTGAATCTGCAAAATGTTGACTACTTGAGTTTCATTTCTTTTTCTCATTGCAAGTGAATGGATGTGTGTGTGTGTGTGTGTGTATATGTGTGTGTGTTTTGCATGGTGCCTCTTTTTACCAGAATTGACTGATGGGGTAAGGGGTATTTACTTGTGTGCTTCTGGAGTTGGTATAATTACACATATAAATAGTGTGTTTGGGGGGCTTGCCCACTTGCAAAAAACACCATCTTAAATGTTTTGTTTAATGTGCTCAACTGTTTTGTTGGGTTCAATGAAATACTTTTAGATCAAGCTTTTGTGATTCATGGCGCTTGATATAGTCTGAGTCACACACAATTTTGACCCCCTGCCCACATTATGGCTTACAATAGAACTAAAAGCATAAGACTAAGCTTGGCCTCAATGGAAACATTTAGCCTCTATAGAAAATACTGAATGATCCACTGTATATAGAAATTTAGCAAAAAAAGCTACAAAACACTACATAAGTTATCTACAAGAAGCTTTCATCAAAATCCAAAGTAACAAAAAGAATTTTTGGAACTTAGTTAATCTTATAAAAGGACGCTCCCTACATACAGACCAACTAAATCAGGGTGCTATGACACCTACATATGAGACTTATCCTCACTTGAGTTACTTAATTCTCCTCAAGCCCATCTTCTTTATGAGTTGCTGGAAACAATGCTAATATCTAACAGCTGTGACGCCATGCATGACACCAGTCATAGTCCACACCCTCCATTAAGACACACCTCCCTTTCTACTTCAAAGTTATATCTACCACTAAAATATGTTAAAATGGTTAGATAAAAGATCACATAAACCCTTGCCCCAACAAAATTTAATGGCCTTCAACATTGGTTCATCATATTATGCAAATATGTTTCCTTACACCTTGTAAAGCTTTACAATCTCTGATCCACTAAAAAGTTCATGCATAAATAATGAACAATTGGAATAGTTTAACTAATCCCTAAAATGCACAAATCCATCTAGTGCAAATTACTTTAAACGAATTTCCATATTACATACCTTAGGCAAAATATATCTACCTTAGGCAACATATTTGAGAAACTACTATATATCAAACTATTAGAATAATCCAGACCTACCAAATTCTCTTCCAGCATTAATGTGGCTTTTGATATGGTAGAAGCATTATTACTGCCTTCTACACACTTACACATAATGTAAAGTCCAAACAGAGAAACCTCTCCTTGTTCTGGCCCACTTGTCAAATACATCCCACAAGGATCAGTGCAGTCCCATATACTTTTCTTTCTCTGTTCATTAACGAACTACCAGACATTCCAATTATTTTATAAGCTAATGATATGGCCATATACAGCGCTAATAACTCACCTAACAAGATATAAACTGAGATATAACAGGACATATCTCAGCTCTCAGACTGATTGCTTCAACCCAAGCTCATCCTTAACTCAAAAAACTGTGTTACTCAGAGCCATCCACAAATTATCTAACGCCCTGAAAACTGGATCATTCTCTACAATAATAAAAAAAAAAAAAAATAGAAATAGTGCAGTCATTCAGATACCTGGGTGTCTGTTTTGATTTGACCACCACAATGAATTTTAAGCTAATAAAGCCAAAGTTAAACTCCTTTTATGGTCCAAAAGAAATTTCAAATGATCTTTCCCCTGCAGTGAGACTTACAATAGGAAAAGAAATCCTTCTCCTTTTCCCGTAATATGGACTTCATATAATCAAAGTATCCTTCAAAAAAATGTGGCACTGCTGTATGTAAACTGAAGATCTATCTGTAAATTCATAACTCTTTCCCTGAATAAACAGCACCACTGCATCACACTCTCAGGAGCAAAGTGGTTCTCTCTGTGCACACAGCAACACTTCTTACAGATTCTCTGAATTTAGCTACTTAGTCTAGATGACTTCTTTTTTTGGCTTTTCCCGGTTAGGGGTCACCACAGTGGATCACCTGTCCGCTCATGATTGGCAGTGGCGTTTTATGGTGTCGAGTTGCCAGCCTGGTGCCCAACCTTCCATAGAAGGCACACACATGCATGCGCTCGCACCTAGGGCCAATTTAGTGTGTCCAATCCACGTACAGCATGTCTTTGGGATGTGGGAGGAAACTGGAGCACCCGGAGGAAACCCACGCAACCACAGGGAGAACATGCAGACTCTGCACAGAAGGCACCCCAGGCGAGGATCAAACCGGAGAACCTCTTGCTGTGAGGTGGCAATGCTAACCACTGCACCACCACGGTTGCTCTACCTATTTAGTCTAGACTTGTGTCTTTCGGCTTTTCCCGGTTAGGGGTCGCCACAGCGGAACTCCGGTCCACTAATGATTGGTAGTTGATTTTTACTTGCCGAGTTACCAGCCCTGACGCACAACCTTCAACGAAGGAAGGTCCATTCATGCATGTCTCCATGCAGAAGACGCCCTAGCTGAGAATCGAACCAGACAGCGTCTTACTGTGAGGCATTATTACTAGCAGACAGACCAAAAGAACCTCCATATATAATCTAAGGTCACTCCCTGCTCTTTCAACTTCCTCATGCTCCATAACTAACTCCACTGCACAGATCATGCTTTGAGTACTTTGTTTAAAGATCTGGGAATCCCTACCCACTTACACAAAGACCATCAAATACCCTTTATAAGCACCTCTCAGCACATTTAAGCTCCAGTGTTATGCAACATTATATAATTAGACCCATCATCCACCACAGAACTGAGGTGAGAAGCTAAAGCAGCTTCAAAAAGATATTAGATACTTCACTGTCAAACAAACAAAAATGTGTTGCAGATCATATTGTCTAACAGCTTTTAAATACATATATTCATCAGAGTGACAACTTTTGGCTGCTCTATGTGTGGCTCTGCTACATTTTTACAGCTTTAAGAGGTGTAGAATATTTCCCTTTTTTTCTTTAACTGGTTGTACAATGAGCAGATAAGGGTCAATGCGCTATAAGGAATAATGACCAGGCTTATCCCAACATCACAACTCTGAGCTGAGATGTAAAACAACTAGAGACTTCTGAGCTTCCAAAAAAACATAAGTTGCCTTTTTTGTTTTCTTATTTATACTATTTACTGCACTTTCTATTGCCTGCTGCCTACTTTTATACTGTCTGTATTTATTATGTACTAAACTGCACTGCAATTGTCTGCTTTATTGTGCCTGTTAAATTAAATTTTATTGATGTTTTCACTGTTTACAAAGCTTTTTTGTTAGTTTCAGTGCAAGTATTTACTGGTATTTTTCAATGTTTTACGCTATCTATTCTATTTGTTCTGGTTTTCCCACCAAGCAGTGTTTAAATAACTGATTTGTTAACTATTTAAAACATTCTTTAATGCCTCCTTGCTAATTTTGTGCTGTTTTAAACATTTTTTTTACTGTCTCACTGCTATTTTTCACTGCTATTTTTCTACTGTTTTAAACATTCTCTAGTATTTCCTGTTGAAACCAGGGTAGCTAGTAGCTGAAGCATAGTCCAGATACAAGCTTGCTGCTTCTGGAACTGTTTGTAGTGGTTTGTTTGTTCTGATCCCATTTTACAGGCCATCTGGGTTTGGAAGGGGCCTATCTGCACTTTTGTGAGAGAATTGTGCTGATTGGGACCTGTCTGGTAAATGGTCTAGGGCTTAGAATAAGCACCCTCATTGGTCTTTTTGAATCTTTTAAAAGTGTTTTTTTTCAAGTTTTTAGCTTCTGATATTTAGGCCCTGCATTTGAGCAGGTTTTTGCTTATTTGCATGGCTCACAGCACTGCAGTGCAGTTGTCCAACAAAGCCGGAAAATTAAATTCAACAAATTTTCCCTAAAACCCAGGCAGAAATATCCATCCACTGAGCTCCCTTGTGATCGATTCTGAATAGCCACCCCTAGTGACAACAGTCTTCAACCTAGCATTATGGACAGTTGGACTACCCTTGTTTCTCCTGTCAACCTTGTTGACTTGGGTCTATTGAGGCAATATAGCAATTGCCTCATGTACACAGACAACCCTTTACTAACACACTCTAGTACAGAGTGCAAGTACCATATCATAGTACCACTACTCATACACATAGTACACATCAAACACATAAATGCACATACGCAGAGGTTCTCTAGTAAAACATACCAAAACACCAGAGATTTCCAAAACACAAGATTGTTACAACTAACACAGTCCCCTATTGCACCCATGACACATAGCTGCACCAGTGTCTCACCCATCAAGCCAGTAAGGTGTAACACTCAAAAAACAAATTTTCTTGTCATTGGAGACTCAATAGTGAGACACACTGATGTCCCACTCACCAGCCTGGTCAAGGAGAAAGTGACAGCTGTCTGCCTGGTGCCAGGATTCATCACATCATCCATGCACTTAGGTCTCTCAGCAACAAGTACTGTTATGAATGACTCTGTCATAATTCATGTTGGTGTGAATGACCTTAGACATACCTCACTGGACTATCTGAAGAGAGACATGATTGAGCTCTCGGAGTATGTGTTATGTCCCTAGTCTTGAGCAGCATACAATCCTCATCTAGAATGATGCCACAGTATAAACAAGAAATGATGGATTTCAATAATTGCCTCACTTTTTAGTGTTATTCTAAGGGGATTCAGCTTCTGTCAGCCTGGGAAGCCATGGTCGACAAACCTCACTGCTTTGCCAGAGATGGTTTGCGCCTGGCACCACTAGGCTTTTGGCTACTGGAAAAGTCTCTTGTCTCCTTCATAGTGCCCTTTTTTTAGGCAAGGTCTTGAAAATAACAGTACTGAACTGAAATTAACCAATCAGAACAAAATAAGGGTTATACTGCTAAATGCTAGGAGCTTAAACCAAAAACTGCACTCTCTGGAAGCACGTCTATCACTAGAAGATGTAGATGTCTGTGCGGTCACAGAAACCTGGTTCAAGGCCTCAGACAGTACCCCAGCCTTACAAGGCTACAATGCCTTCCCCAACTTAAGACCACAAAATGAACATGTGAAAACCACAGTAGACAGTGTTTCAGTCTATATTAGAGATAAATTCACCTCCCATCTAGTAAGACTGAACAACTCCATGGAGTTACTCCAGGTCCAGGTTACAGTCAGTAAATCGGCCATTCAAGTCATAGCCAATTATAGATCCCCCTCCATGGATCATGATGGCCCATGAAGCCTACTTGACCAAACTGGAGATGATCCAAATTTTACCAAACACACTGGTTATGGGGTGATTTCAATTATCGTACCATTAACTGTGAAACCTATGTTAGCCCTAACTTGCTACTGCAAAAGTTCCGTGACTTAGTTCATTCAAATGCTCTGGTACAAATTGTCCATACCCCAAGGAGAACAAACATTCTGGATCTGGTCCTCCCCAATATGTCAGACATATGCACTGCTGCAACTGTCGGACCCTCATTAGTTAAAACTGACCACAAATCAGTCACCTTCAAGCTGGCACTAACACCAGAACTCACAAAGGGTAAAATCAAACAAAAAAAAATTCACCCTCTTAGATAGAGGTGTAAGTGCATTCCATGCCCCACCCCAAGCTGGAAGTGATAACTATGCCAAAGCTTACACTAAAGCCCTGTATAATCACTTGCATAAGTGTATCAACTCAGCCGTATGATAAAGGGAGATACTGCCAGCACAGCTAGCTGGAATTTTGAAAATAATTATATGTTATTTGTGAATATCAACATGATCTGTATAAGATGTTTGTGTTACAACTGCATTAGTGCTGTATGTCATGTATATATCAAAGTAGGCTTGTACAGACGTGTGTTGAAAATATATTTTATAAAATGCTGTTTAAAATGTAACCACAGTGTGCCCTACTGAAAGAGGACAGAAATCTACATGTCCTATCGTAACTGTTTAAATGTATATATTTTAACAGTGGAAACGAACACAGGAGGTTAACTTTGGCAACATTTCATAAAAATAGTTGCAATTAAATTACTTTATGGGAGCAAGAGACAGGATTTTTATACTAGGGAGCTCTCTGTGTTGTCTTTAAGTAGAAATAATTACTAGGCTTGAGATCTGGAGGGATGCAATTGTTTTTTGACTTCCAGCATCTGCCAAAGATCTGAGGTCTATGTATTTTCACAAATAGATGCTAAATACCATTAGCTTCCAACATTGACCAGGCAAAGACTTTCAACACAATCCCACATTCAGGCATTACCGATAAACTTAGCAAACTGAATGTAAACCCTTTCATTGTAAGATTGGTTGTCAACTGGGTCACAAACTGGACACACTATCAAAGTAGGTGACTGCACATCACCAGCAGACCTGTTACTAGTGGGTTGCCACAGGGGTCAGTGCTGGGCCCCCCTACAGTTTAGTATATACTTTTCATAAATTCAGGTCAAAACTTAGGGGTTGTGGCTGACCAAGTTTGCAGACGACTGCAAACTAGGTGCAATCACCAAATCTCCAAATGATGTCAGTATACTCCAGAAGTTTCTCACGCAGACCAATGACTGGTGTATTAGTCACAGTCAAACTGAATGCAAAAAAAATGCATCATCATTCCTTTTGGCAGAAATTCTCCTCACTCTATCAAATCAACAATAATACCATAAGTACCCATGAAGTGATAAGGGACCTGGGATCACAAGTCGACTGCGACCATAACTTCGACTACCATGTGTCTACTGTGGTAAAGAAAGTGTTTTATGTAGCCAGCTTGATTAGTAAAGACGTTGCCTTGAGAGCAAAAGTTATAACCACCCCTCCCAAACTCAGGACTTATCTTGCCCATAATTGAGTAGAACGCCCCACTCAGCATGTACCGTACTAAGCACCTACAGCAATATGAGGGACCTCTGAGGTTTCTGACAAAGATCATCAAGGGGCTCCAGCATGTGCCTTACACAGACTGACTAAAGTCCTCGTCACTACAGTCCGTATCGTATAGACTTCTTAGTGGAGACTTATGCCTGGTCTGCAAAGCAATCTAAGACCCAAACCTAATGAACTTGCTGCATATCAGTAAATCAAATGGGACTAGGGCTATCCATCCCAGGGGCCTAAATATGGCCTGTGACTTAAATAGGACATGCTGGAGGGACAGATGCATCTTCCAGCAACTGCTGCATCTTTGGAACAGGCTACCAATTCATGTAAAACACAGCACCTCTATGGCACTTGACACCCCTAAACTGGCCCAGTAATCAAGGAGCCTCAATCCTCACCACTAGCACTAGTAAGGGATGTGCACATTGGGAGGATGACAAGTATACACACAGTAAAGTACAATTTCCCTTAAGAGCACACAGAGAACACTGTTAGTCTGGTGCTGGTTTCTCCCTCTCTCTCCAGATCCTCAATAAGGCTCCCCACTGGCACAGTTATAGGGTTAAGATCTCAGTTGAGAGGTCAAGCCAAAACTTCCAGCACCCTGTCTGTCCAACCAGTGCTTCATGCCCCTGCCCAAGTAGCTGACACACACACACTTTGAAATTTGATTTATATATGAACACACAGATACTCCTGGGGAAGGCTGGCACAGGTTTAGTAACAATGCCCCCTTCTGCCCAGATTATAAGGTAGTTAGCACTGCCACCAACCACCCTTACTTATCAGCTACTGTAAGGTCCTTACCAAAGGGTGACCAATCCTACTGTGTGATGTTACTATTGTCGAAATGGTAAGTGTGACCAAGACTTGCAAAACTATTTAAGAGAGGCCTGTACCAAGTCACCAAATACATATGCAAGTATCTAAGAGCTTAAATACCTCTAAACAAACCAGTCACAATTAAAATGTTTAAATATATTTAATAATAAATAATAAAAGAACAAGACAATACTCAGTAACTCAATACAGCGACTACAGAGTTCAGAATCACAGGACATATTTTAAAACATTGCAGGACAGTCTCAAATAAATACAGAAAACATCTAAACTAAATCTTTACTATATTTCTATCTATATCTAAAAGAAATCACTTTTTGCTAGTTACTTACTATTAGCAAGACAGAAGTGCTGAAGACGGAAGTTTCCAGGTCCAAAGACAAATACAAAATGCCCAGACTTTCTCTGAGATAGTTCTTAAATTAATATCAAAACATTACTGCTGGGTCAGTTGGATGACATCACTATTTGTCACCTGCCTTCAATTCCCAGGCTAACAGAAACTTAAAATTTAGCACCTCTGTGTCAAAAGTACTTATCTCTCAGATGTGCAGCTACTAGGAAGTCACAGAACAATAAAACACGCTACATTTGAAACATAGTAATTATTTCTGTTTCAAATGGTAAGAACTTCTAGCTATAGACATCCTGTCTTCTTGCTGTATTAACTAACTTTATAGCACATCATAAAACTCTTTACTTTTCAACTTATTTTCTTAGAGTTTTGCAAGTTAAGTCTGCATGTTCCAACCTCTACTATGAAAACATACATTTGCACAGGTATATGGTTTATAAACATTTCTGCTCTTTTCTAGCAGGGTACACTGTGGTTACATTCTTGAAGCTCAGTACATAACATACAGTTTAACAAACACTTCTGCACCAGTAGTTTAATATACACATAAAATATAGTTCTCTTACATTTGTAAGACAAGGCTGTGGATCATATTAATATTTAGAAATGACATGATTATTTACAAAATTCCAGATAGCTGGGCTGGCAGCCTCACAATACTGTTCAAGAGGAACGTGAATGAGTGGATGAGGCACCGGGGATAAAGCCCACAACTCTCCTGGACATGGGCAATTATTACTAAATGCAGTCTTGGGAATTGACTAGCATTTCTATGGTATTACAGTGGGATAAAACAGCTAGGCTTAAAATGACCACCAGGTCGATAGCCTAGTAATCACCTGCAATCCTATGATAACTGCTTATTTTGTGTACTCAACATGGATGTCAAGATTCACCCCCCCCCCAAGCTTTACTTCACTATGTTTCAAGGTGAGTTTCTTGACATCCATGTCTCAAACACAACAGTAAGCTGCGTTTGATCAGAGACCTCCTTATGTTTGGGTGGGTTTTTGCTGAGTTATATTTGCATATCCTATTGACATGGTGATGGTGAATTGGCACTTCTCCAAACTGCACACGTATGTGTGCCATGTCTGAATGAGTTTGTGCACATCCTGTGACAGACTGGCATCTTATCTAGGATTAGTTCATTTTCCTTATATTCTCTGGTTGGTAGGATGGTCTTCATCTAATGCACAACTCTGAAATGAATAAAGTGGGAATCATTCAAAGGATACATGAAGGGACACAACATTATGAATTCTTCATGATGCAAGTCTCTTCCATGTAGGAATAAAACTCATTCCACTAATCATTAGTGGATTTGTGACACTATTAGTAATATATCTGATTTTATTTTATGAATAATACATGTGGTACTCTTTCAAATAAATTATTTGTAATAACATGGATTATACCCTTTCAAATAAATTATTTCTAATAAAGATTTTTAATTACGCCTATAAATTATATAATAGAGCTACTTAGAATGCTTCGCTGTTCATCTTCATCATCATATCAGAGGCCATTTGTTTTTGTGTCATCAATGAATTGCTTATTTTGTACTTTTCCTTTTTATTTAGCTGCATATCTTCCAAGTTTTTCTGCCTGTGCTTTTTTTAAATTATTTGCAGCAGTGCATGATAGACAAGCTTGTTTTGACAATGTGTCTTTTATTACAACTATCTTTCTAATTATTTTGATGATTTTCTTCTATATTCTTTTAATAGTGATTGTTTTTGTATTAATTGCTTTATAATTTTCTCAATTTGATGTTTCTATGGTGGCATTTTATTTCTTCCCTTCCTTTCCCTTATTGTTGTATATTTTTGTGGTAAGACCTTATCTGTTATTAATTTAGCTGCATGGTAACATAGCCTATTTATTTCTGTTATATCACAAACATTTCTCTTAATAGTCATAATTGCTGTGTTCATCTGTTTTACCAAACTTCTAACATTTTGGGTCATATTTACTTTCTGTAATCTATTTCACTGATCTTAAAATGTCTATCCATCTCCAGTAAATCAAAGAGCTCTTGCCATAGTTCATTTTCTTCTCGACTGAGAGCACCTTATTTGCTTTCCATTCCAGCTTGTATTCTACAGAAGGGCCTTATCAGTTATCTTCTTCAGATGTATGCTGCTTCATCTGCTGCTCATTCATATGGGAGCTCATTGGCCCATCACCCTGCAACATTGTTTGCAACAAAGTTGCCATTGTTTCCTGCTCCTTCCTTTGTGTGCTACATCAAATGAGCTTTTGTATCAGTCTCCTGCAGCAGGCTCCAGAGCAGCTCCATGTGGCAAGTCTTCAGATACCTCCTCCTCCACCTTTATCTCTTTATATTGGGGACTCATTGTTCCTTCATAGTGCAACACTTCACAAATAATCCACAACTTCCATTTTTATTTCTTTAACTTCTTCCTTACTAATCTTCTTTTCAGCTTTCCCCCTTTGTTTTCTTACTTTTGTATTGTGAAATTTTTCATGTCTGGGTGCCTTTGCTTGTATTTCTCTTCACCTTTAGTGCTTCTTTTTTTATATACTGAATAGATTTGCTCTCTCCTTTGCATAAATATTGCATCACTTCAGATCTCTTTCTGTCACAGCGCTTACTAGTTGTTCTATTTGTATTAAATGGTGTTGCCGTGTGGAACTACCGTGTTTCTTTATTTCTCTTTCTGTCACATGCCCATACTTGGTTTTCAATTATCTCCCCCCCTCCACTTGCTTCTCCTTAACCTTGGGACTGATTGTTCTATCATGTGTGACAATACCTGTGCTGGATTTTCTACACTAAATTCTTTACTTCACAGATAATCTAGGACATCAGTTTCTATTTGATTAAATTCTACCTTACTAATCCTCTATTATATCCCCTCTGTTTTCATATTTTTTTTGTATTCTGAAATTTTCCATATCCAGGTGAGTTTCTTTCTGAGTGTATAAATATTTTTGGACCTACTTTTTGTGTTGATTAGTTTGGCTTTCTCCTTTGCATAAATATTTCACTAAACCAAATCCCTCTTCATTTCTGATGTCTAGGTTTCTTTTTTTATACCTTTCACAAATCTCTAGGTTTTCTTCTTAGTATTTTTGCACTTCCTTTGTCACTACTTTTTCCAGGCAGCCCAAAGTTTCTGTTTTTCAAGGATCTGTTCTATTAATGGAAACACATTTTTATTTGAAGCTTTTTTCTTTCTTGATCAAGTATTTTTTCTTTCCTCTAAGTTTTCTCAATCTCTCTGAATATCTTTATCTGGAAATTCTTGGCTTCCTGCATAATAGTAATGATATATAATTTCTTCCTTATCCACGATAGTTCACTCCGTCATCTTTAGGACTCTTTTTTGGCCTGTCAGTTTCTGTGCTTTTTTGTGCACTACTACTGCCTTTTACAACTGGGGGGGAGGGGTTCTTCCCCCTGAACCTGGCCTAACCCAATAGTAGGAATATTTCTGTGTCTTGAGGATTCCACACTGCTATTTTTTCCAGTCCTGGCACCAGTGTATACATCAGGATTGGGGACTTTTTTTTATCCTGGGACCTGTGCACCCAGATGTCTTTTTATTTTTAACCTACCTCTCTCTCCATGATGTATGCTTTTTGATATATATATATATATATATATACATATACATATACATATATCAGTGTCATCTTAGTGAGAAGGAAAACAGGGTCCAGGTTCACAAAGACTTAAGGAAGAATTCAGTTCCAACAATATTATTCTCCTGTTCTTGCAGATTTCATCATCAATCCATTTGGAGCCCCATCATCTCTCCATTCAGGATTCTATTATCTTGTTTTATAGAGAACTGAAAAACAAAGTAAAAGTAACAAACACCACCAAAAAAATAAAGGAATAGACACATTTTGGAGAAATATATATGAAGACCCTGTGAAACATAAATATATTCAATGGACAGAAAAATTAAAAGAAGCAATAAGGAGTTTTAATGTAAAGTATATGAAATGGGATGATATAATGGCTAGGGAAAATGAAACAAAATTAAGAAACACTCCAGACACAGTACCTAACTTTTTGCTAAAGGTGTTAACATTTTTACACAAAGATTTAACCCCAAGAAAGAATTACTTATATGAGAATAATGATTTTAAATCAGTCTGGTTAACAACAAGAAAAACGATACTCCTATATAATAGTGAACCTGCAAATCATCTTAAAAACTGTAGACCAATAATTTGACTTCTGACAATTTACAAACTATATACTGGAAGTGATGCAGACTGAGTTTATAGTCAATTAGAAAAAAAAACTAATTTATAGCAATAGAACTAAAGGGTAACAAAAGAAATTTATACGGAACAAAGGATAATTTTTTGCTAAATAAAGCCATACTAGAAAATTGTAAAATGGAGCAGAATCAAAGTATGGCATGGATAGATTACAAAAAAAGCATATGATGGCATCCTATATTCATGGATGAAGGAATGCTTACAGATGTATAATTTACATCCTACACTAATCAATTACTTTACACTGGCAAATCACTTTGCAGTTATGCCATGACAAACATCAAATTATCATCACAGAGATAATTTAAAAAGGGGTGAGGTATACCAGGGTGATTCTCTGTCATTGCTGCTGTTTTGCCTTGTCCTTAACGCATTAATCTATTTACTTAACATATTAGGTCATGGTTACAATTTGACACCCAGAAAACAGCATTGTTAAAGACTTCCTATCTATTTTTTGTGGATGTTAATCAAACAAGGAGTGGAAAGCATAATTGCAAGTGGCTGAAACTTTCCCACAGGATATAAAAATATCACCTGGTCTTGATAAATATACATAAAGTTTAAAGCAGGAAAGCTGCACCTCCAAGAAAAGGTAAGACCAGGACAGGAATGTGATATAAAGGAAATTGAGCATATATATGTGGGAATTGATAAAGGATAGGCAATAAAACAACAAGAGATGCAAGTAAAACTCAATAAAGAACTTCAGAAGACCAGATCTAACACAAACAACTGCTTTGACATCTAGGAATAAAGTCAAAGCTATAAACCAATTTGCTCTTTTTGTTCTAGCTTACAGTTATGTGGTGACTGACTGGCACCATAAGGTAATGGATCAGTTGGACAGGAAAACAAAAAAAATGCTTCACTGCTTATCAAATATATAGAAATCAATAAAGAACTTCAGAAGACCAGATCTAACACAAACAACTGCTTTGACATCTAGGAATAAAGTCAAAGCTATAAACCAATTTGCTCTTTTTGTTCTAGCTTACAGTTATGTGGTGACTGACTGGCACCATAAGGTAATGGATCAGTTGGACAGGAAAACAAAAAAAAATGCTTCACTGCTTATCAAATATATAGAAATCAACGTATACATAATCACGTATTCCTCATTTTTAAGGAGATATGGGCTTCCTCAAACTCAATTACATGTACAGATCTGCAGTCATGGGACTGCATACATATCTGTTGATCTCACCAGATCCAAACTTAGTGAAAGTTTTAAAACATGAAGAGAAGTTGTCCAAGATGACTTGTGGGAATGAAAATCAGACCAGAAGTAGGCAAAAATCATACAGCAAATGAATGTGCTAAAAAAAAAGCAAAAATAATATAAATGAGAAGGATCAGATGAGGAAAAAAAAGAAATGAGGAAAATGTATACATATTGTGACAAGTAAAGAGATCTGGAAAAAATCTCATGTTGATCAGTATTTGAAAGGAATGGTTAAGGACAGGTGAATTAAAACCAAAAGATGTATGGTTAATACTGTGGCCAAGGATGGTGGTCTACATACATATTAATTTGCAAAGTCCATTGAACATGTGGGAGAAACAGGCAAATGCAGGTGATGTAAAGAAGAACTGGAAACAGTCACACGTCTTGTTACTGGGTGTAATACACTCATGGCAGAGGGCCTGTATACTGAAAGGCATAATAATGTGGCAAAATGGATGTGCTGGGGGTTGTGGAAACACTACAACATTGAAGTATTTGATAAGAATTGGAAACACAAACCACAAAGCACTGTAGAGAATGATAAAGCTTACATCACATGGGATTCATCATTATCAATAGTTCAAACAACAGATGCGAGAAAACCAGATATACTAGTCCATGAAAAAAAAGACAAAAGTAGCACTGATCATTAAAACTGCTACATCCAGTGGTTACAGTGTCTTACACACAGAGAGACACAAAGTCATAAAATACCAGGATTTGCAGGAAGAAATGACAGCAATGTTGAAGAAACACACCCACACAGTTCCAATATTAGTTGGAACAGGTCTAATAAAAAAATACAGTCTTATTAAGATATGTTACCAATAAACGCAACTCCATATGAATTGCAGAAGGGGATCATTCTGGACACATTGAAGGTGCTGTGAAATGCACTTTTGGCTAACATTAAAGATCATTCATCAATTAGAATTTTGCGAACTTTACTCATACTCTGACTTAGGAATGGGGTCCATTCCTATAATGGTATTAGAAAACCAAAAGACATAGAAAAAGTAAGAAGAGAGGCCATTTTCTTGGCATATAAATGCATTTTAAATACATGTAATTGAGACATGAATTCAGTGTAGAAAATGTGCACCAGGCATGTAAAGGTGTATGGGACTATCAATACCATATGAGGGTCATAAGGTGGCCTGTGCAGATTTCTGAACTAGCAACCCCTAGGCTCATAGTAGAGGAGGAAAAAAAAAGTCTTCTTGACCCAAAAATAAGTTCTTCACTTTTCTCTTCTCCTTAATCTGTAGCAAACAAACATTTATATTTAAATCACTGCACATTGAATGCATCAACACTTCAGCCGTGACTGCATATGTCGTATCACCATTCATTTACAAAGCTGGTACTGTACTCTACCACCATAGGCACCTACCAGTCACTCCGCATGACAGCTTCTACCTGTGGAAGGTGCCACATTCACCCTGTCAGAGTCACGGCTCTGGGGAATATATTCCACACAAATGCCTACAACTAAGAAACAAATAAGGACAACTGCATATTTTGATTGAAGTCATTCTGTCTGATAACATTATTGTTGTAAAATCATTTGTATTATTGAAATCCAGTTTGCGCAAGACAATCCTCAGTCCCAACATCCTAACATTAACTGCCACAGACAGCATTAACCATGAGGGGAAAAAAGGTATAGCAAGACAAGAAGTTCTTTTCTCCTCAGTCAGCTTCAAGGGGTGTTAAATATAACAAATAGTAAAAACAATAAAAATGGATCTCAACAACAAAAAAAAAAACCTCACTTACTTTAATACAAACAAAAATAGAACTTTCGGGAATAATCCCTTTTTCAATGCATATAAAACACAGAAATAAAGAATAGTCTACAGGATAAACGCTTCATTGTAGAAATAAATAATGCACAGAAAGCCACAACAGAAGGTCACAATGAAACAACCAGGCAGTTCCTTTTCTTCTTTGTGCATAAATTTATTGTGAACAGCAATGGATACGGTAATAGACTCGGTAAACGCTTTCGCTAATAAGCTTCATCAGACCATCTAAGAAAACATCAAACAACCCCTACATGTATAGAATTCATTGTCCAATCACATTCATGCCTCAATTAATCCATACAATATTTTAAAAAGATAGTATTAAAAACTTTCACCAAAACAATTTTAAAACATGACATCATTAAAAAATAGTAAGTCAATACATAGTAATATATGGGTAAATATCTATCTTATTTCTGCACCCTCCGTTTTAAGTAAAGGTTTGATGGATGCCCTTTCATTCAATCCTTTCCCCCTGTCAGTTCTAAGAGTGATAATCCAACTTGTTTCCCTATATTCTGTATGGTTCCTAATGTCACCTTCCCTTATATGTGGTGTAATAACCTCCAAAACTCTGAAGTTAAACATATGTGTATCCCCTGTCTGTATAATATGTTTTGAAAGTGCATTATTGTCTGTCTTCTTCCTAACATTGTACATATGTTCCCTTATCCTGTCTCTAGAAACCCTTTTGGTCTTCCCAACATAAAATGAGTGACAGGATTCACATTCTGCACGATATACGACATTTGATGTCATACAAGTAGCTACGGCATGAAACATAAACTCTCTGGAGATCTGGATGAAAAATGTATTGGAGGTATTAATCAGTGAACAAAAGTTACATTTACCACAGGGATGTGTAGAACATTCTTCACCTTGGAAATCTTTAGCCCTATTGTCATAACAAAGGAGTCTTTTTCAATTGTTCCTGTTTTTGTACAGGAATCTAGATCTTTCACCAACCAACTCACTAATTCCTGTATCAACCCTCAAAATAGACCAGTTTTTGCTAAAAAGCTCTACCAAATTATTGTTATCACTGGTAAAGAAAAGGGGTATTTTAAGATGGTTATTACTAATATTATCTTGTTTCACTGTTCTTATAACCATATAAGGTCCAGGTATGATGGCATCCAGGCTGAACCGTTTGTATGAAGGGTTTCAGAATGAAATGTAAAGCCTAAAGTACAGACTTAAGAGTAGAGGATATAATCAGAGAGAAATTCAGCAGAATCTGTCAGATATCAGTGCCATAAGGGAAGATGCAGTGGCGCTGTACTTTGGACCTTATAAGGATGTTATAAGAACAGTGAAACAAGATAATATTAGTAATAAAAATCTTAAAATACCCCTTTTCTTTACCAGTGATAACAATCAACTGGTAGAGATTTTTAGCAAAAACTGGTCTATTTTGAGGGTTGAGACAGGAATTAGTGAGTTGGTTGGTGAAAGACCTAGATTCCTGTATAAAAACAGGAAGAATTGAAAAAGACGCCTTTGTTATGACAAGAGGGCTAAAGATTTCCAAGGTGAAGAATGTTCTACACAACCCTGTGGTAAATGTAACTTTTGTTCACTGAGTAATACCTCC
Source organism: Protopterus annectens (assembly GCF_019279795.1). NCBI lineage: Eukaryota > Metazoa > Chordata > Ceratodontiformes > Protopteridae > Protopterus > Protopterus annectens. The sequence goes on from NC_056750.1 coordinate 305,604,219, forward strand.
AATACATTTTTCATCCAGATCTCCAGAGAGAGTTTATGTTTCATGCCGTAGCTACTTGTATGACATCAAATGTCGTATATCGTGCAGAATGTGAATCCTGTCACTCATTTTATGTTGGGAAGACCAAAAGGGTTTCTAGAGACAGGATAAGGGAACATATGTACAATGTTAGGAAGAAGACAGACAATAATGCACTTTCGAAACATATTATATAGACAGGGGATACACATAGGTTTAACTTCAAAGTTTTGGAGGTTATTACACCACATATAAGAGAAGGTGACATTAGGAACCATACAGAATATAGGGAAACAAGTTGGATTATCACTCAGAGCTGACAGGGGGAAAGGAATGAATGAAAGGGTGTCCATCAAACATTTACTTAAAAAACAGAGGGTGCAGAAATAAGATAGATATTTACCCATATATTAATATGTATTGACTTATTATTTTTTAATGATGTCATGTTTTAAAAATTGTTTTGGTTAAAGTTTTTAATACTATCTTTTTAAAATCTTGTATGGATTAATTGAGACATGAATGTGATTGGACAATGAATTCTATATATGTAGGGCTTGTTTGATGTTTTGTTAGATGGTCTGATGAAGCTTATTAGCGAAAGCGTTTACCGAGTCTATTACCGTATCCATTGCTGTTCACAATAAATTTATGCACAAAGAAGAAAAGGAACTGCCTGGTTGTTTCATTGTGACCTTCTGTTGTGGCTTACTGTGCATATAAAACACAGTTCAAATGCAGAGTTTTTCAAAACAGCACATGATCCCATCGCCCAATAAGAGCTCATCTTGTTATACAGAGAACCTAAAGTTTAAAGACACAGCAACACATATAAAAATTACATTCAAAAGCAAATTAAAAAGCACAACAGTTACAGACAGTCAGTAGCAACATTTAATTCAGTTTCATTTGCTTTTGTTTTAATACAGTTTTTAAACTGAAATATTTAATCCATATGCTCTGGGATCATTTTGTCCTCCACAGTTTACGTGTATAGCAAAGAAAAGTTATTCAATCAGCAATCAAACTTTTTATCAAGAGCCTAATGGTGAGTGCATTCTGAGTTCACATTTGTTTGACATGAAGATCAATGCATCTTTATTAACTTTTAAAAAGAAAACTTTTATTTATTTTTGTCTTGCATTAGTTTTTTCAGTCCATTATGGTGATTATTGTTATGTCAATTTTTTAAATAAAGGAAGATCTTCCCTTTACTGTTTTTTGTTTCTTACATTTTTAAGATTATATCCCCCTTCGTATGCAACACATTTATAAACAAAGTTAGTTTGTAAACTAAAGTCATAAATCATCTAAATTTAGGATAATTCGTTCTTCTTAAACATATTTAAATTAATCTGAAGCACACCTTAATTTAGGTTATTCTTACATTTGTATCTTAGTGATAGGGTTCATTTTGGAAAAGTATGTAGACCTTACAAGCATTAACTTTAAGTTTTATTTTTATTTTTTGTAGCTATATAAGAAGTTCCTTAAATAACAGGCAATGAATTACCTTCAGATTCCAGTATAGTATGATTATGTGAAGAAGCACATATCTGACTTGGGGGCTAGACTCTATGCATTACCTGATGACTGTGAGCAAGAAAACACAATAGTACACTGGCACAAGGTCCTCTGACAAATACTATGAACAAAATGTTGCCATGTAAGACATGATTCTGAGTCACCGAGTGAAAACACCAGCACATATATGTACACTGTGACAAACCCAGTTACTAATGACCACACATACAACAGCACATATTCCTGGATGCCAAAGCATGAAAAACAAAATACAGCAAAAACCTTGCCGGTACTATTTGGTGACTCATTAAAATGTTATACGTGGTTGTTTTGTCAGCATTAAGCAAAAGACTGCTTTAGGTTCTGTTAATTTTTTCAGATGTTTGATACTGATGAAGTGTATAACCTAGAACATCTGCTGACATTTCACTAAATATATTTCATTAGTAGTTGTGTGTTTTATTGAAAAAAAATATTTTATAGCCAGGTTCTGGTTTCATGTTTTTTGGCTGTAAAACTGACAATACCTTAGTTATAGGTGACATATTGAGTCATAAAACTGGTTCCACACTCACATGGTTAATCAAAAAGAGGACCATGGTTGTCTTTTCACCAGGGGTGAAAAGGGGACCTAACAGCAAGTTTAAAAGGCTGTATGTCTGCAAGTACAGGTATAATTTTGTCATTATTTGTGTCACGGTAAACAATGCAAGGTATTATATTCCTGAAGAGATCTGTACATTGAGATTGTACATTCAACATTTTACAAAAAGCATTCTGGTCTTTAGTCATGATCTTCATCATCAAAGCCATGTTTAGTGCACTGAATATCTTTCTGCTTTGTAACAGATTGTGTGTGCAACTTCATGTTTTGCATCGGAGGGCTGCACTTTTCTACTTATTGCATTCAGGTTTTCAATATCATATTTTGGAGAAAAGCAAATTTCATTACCATCATATTTGGCAAGTAATACAGTCGGGGTGGTGAAGGTGGCAATCATCAATGCACATAACCTAAAGAACAAGCTGAGGGATCTAGACTATTCCTGTTCTTGGAGGTTGTAGACAATATTTTGCCTATCAGCTTTGACTCTACAGTGGTACACAAGTAAGATCTTCATACTGGTGAACTCCCCCATCTATTGGGCCAAAGTATCTGGTTTACTATCTCAGACTGCGCCACTCCTGATTCAGAGAAATCACAAATAGAGACCTCTAACCTGAGGCTGGTCAGCAGGTAACAGTAGATAATATGGCTTAGCTAATGGTACTGGCAGTATCCTTATTTCTTTCATGAGGATTTTTTCTTCCGATACTCCTAACTCCCTTCTTTAGTGTTCTGGTTTGGTAAACCAACAAGATGGCACCTATGGTACCTGCCCTGTCATTCACACATGTTTTCACACTTTCAGCAAATGTCAGCTATGGTGCAAAGTGCTACCTAACAAGAACAAGCACATGTAGCAATCCTTGTGCACTCTAGTGTTTCATCCTGGCTTCTGCCGAGCAACCAGGCAATGCACCCTTGTAGCATTGGGGAACAGTTCACCACCCTCTCTCTATGTTGTGCACACATCAGATGCTCACCCTCCCAGTCCCAGCAGCCAACACCTGCACACAAGTTGTCAGGGATATAATAAGGGCTTTAGCCCCCTATGCCCCAGAGCTAAACACCAGGCCATGGATAGCTGCACGTTCACTAAACTATAGTTCAAACAGGCCAAGAAAATTCCTCTGATGAACAGGTATAGTGCTTATAACTGTTTTAGGTTTACAGGGCAAACAGCAGGGTATAACATCTGTAAAGGATAACCATAAAATGCAACTAGCTGCTACTAAGATAAAGAAAGGAATCATTAGCATCACTGTGTTTCTCAATAACACCAACTTTAAAACATTACAGTGTTACAGCAGTCCCATCCAGGATAACCAGTGAACCTGAGCATTTTTAAATAAAAATTTTCTTCCTGAAGTTAGAGGCAATATCATTATAATGGAAGATTTATATTACTACAGCACAGCGATGGCTGAAGCAATCATAGTTCTAGGAAAATGAATACCCAAAGACAAATGGATGTATTAATTATTATTATTACTAATAATAAACATAAAAACAACTGCCAATAACTCATCCAGAAAAATCAATATTTATGATATTGTATTAAGCAATGTGGGACCATCTTAGAGTATGTTGACCATTACCCTTCTAAAATCAGATCCTACTGCAACCAAATTCACTTTTAAAAGTATAGCAAACTACATTAAAAATTCAACTACCTACTTTGAAATCTAAATTTTTAATTAACTGAGAATCAGTGTTACTCTAACTTTTGTTGATCATATTGCCTGTATTCAAAATTGCAGCTATTTGTAAGGCCACAATTTTTCCTCTAGGAAGCTAAAAAAATGCATTGATTTCATATATATATATATATATATATATATATATATATATATATATATACATACACACACACACACACACACACACACACAAGGGAATGCTAACTATTTACAGTAATGGAAGCTGTCTACTTGAAACACTGCTGCCTGCTGCTAAATTTTACAAATCTATCCCCATAGGTCACTGCCCTGGTAACAGCACCTAACAAGCTCCCTAAGTATAAGGAACTTAACATTATGTGTAGTGAAGCACAAGGAACACGGACCTCCCAGCCCTGCACTGAAAAACTATAAAGTTAATAACCCTAACTCTTAATGAATGGCTTTGTAAGCGAACTGTAGCTGGGTCCAGCACTGGAAATACCCTCAAAAAGCCCCATTAGAAAACTGCTGCAATATAGCTAACCTTAACCATAAAAATAAAAAATAAAAACCCTCAGTCGCTAGTGCTTTAAGTTCATCTAGTGACTATCTCACAGCTAACCCCCCTGCAAAAACAGTAAATTAAAGCAAATTTAAAACTTGCCTAAAAGGACTACTGAAAGTAATAGTACACCTATCTTGCAACCTCCAATCACTGGGAAATTGGATAACTGGTTAAGCCCCACTTCGTGCCCCACCCTGCTCCCAAATCTCACCCGCCCCTACTATTGCTTAATTTATATCTATCTAGCCACACCCAACTCCTCTGCAACCAATCAGCAACAACCAATACTACAACCTCAACCAACCCCACCTGCCACCACTTGTCCCCCTCCCCCTCCTCTACTCCCATACTAGTACCAAATCTCAGCCTAACTACTATGTCTATCCCCACACTTTTATTGCTAACCTTTTTGCCATCCCTACTACTCATCCCATATCTACTCTCATCCTATGAGAACACAGGACACCTTGGCTTTCACTACCCTAGATTCAGAACCTCAACCCCTTCACTTACACACAATAATGCTCAGCTTCCCCTTCCCATATTTTTAACTCACCAACCCCATCCAATTATGTCCCTATCAGGCCTAAATACATCCACTCCAAACCAAGGTACTATTACTGTACTCTACTCAGGATCTGGAAACTCATAGCTAGGATAAAAAATAACCTCACCATGGATGGTGACATCCACCCAAACCCTGGTCCAACCGCTACTACTGCCCCTAATCCCTCTAGTAATACCCCAACCAATATAGACCCCTCGACTCCTTGCTGGCCTGCCATCTAAACATCAGGAGCATTAATAACAAAATCCAGCACTTACATGCCCTCCTGGCAGTATATTCACCTGATATACTCAGCCTCACAGAAACATGGCTAAAACCTGCCACTAAGGACAATGAAGTCCTGCCACCAGGGTACAACATGCATAGATTTGATCGTACTCCAAAAAGGGCGGAGGGGTAGCAATACTCTAAGTCCACCTTATCTGTCACTGTAGACATCCAACAACACCCCCCCATTCAATAACACTGAAATTATTATCACAAAGCTACATATTAACAACCAAAAAAGTATAAACATTGTCTGTGTCTACATTCCCCCAGGGAAGAACACAGACACCCTTGAGTAGTTCCTAACCTGGCTCAATAACAACCAGCCACAGGAAACCATAATCCTCGGGGATTTCAACATCGACTGGAATGCCTGTTCCTCTCAATCCCCGGCAACCCATGTAAACCTCCATGGATTTACCCAAACCATAACCTCACCCACTAGGCTAGGTAAATAACAAAACAAAGCCAGTACCCTGGTTTGGATACTCATCAACATCTCCCCACATCTCTATATGGCAGGCACCTTACCAGATGATCTAAGTGATCACTGCCTCACATATATACTCAAGCTTAAGATTAACTACCGTCACCAACCCACCTAAAGAACTATAAGAAGCAACAAAAACTTTGATCTCCAACAGTTTAACAATGAACTAAAAGCATGCAACTGGTCTGCCCTAACAAACATCCCCCTAGATGAAGCTGTCACTTCAACTCCAAATTCCTGGCTATTCTTTACCTTCATGCCCCTAGTCGGACTAGTACAACCAAGGTCAATTCTGCACCTTGGCTCACTAAAGATACTAGGACCAAAATTGCACTAAGAAATAAAGCATGAGCCACCTAATGGACAACTAAAACCCAACCTGACCAACTCTTATTTAGGCAACTAAGAAATGATGCGAAAAAATCCATAACTATAGATAAAAAGAACTACCACCACCTACAGCAAGTACACCAATATAAACCTCAGAAAGTCTGGGCAGGAATAAACAGACTCCTCCACCCAGGACAAACCGCCACCCCACACCCCTCTGCCACCAATCAAAACCTCCCAGAAGACATTGCCAACTCCTTTAACACCTTCTTCACTGAAACCATCCAAACTTTGTCAAGCCAACTCACACCCACCACTTCTAATCCAAACATAACCAATTCCAAAGCCATAACTCCCTTCAGTCTCCAACCAGTCTCCACTCAACTCATTAAGACCCTACTTAGGAAACTAAGACCCACCACCCTAGCTGCCGACCTCCTCCCAGCTGGCTACTTACAAAAGGCTGCAGATGCAATTGCATACCCCATCTCTGTCCTTATCAACCAAACCATATCAGAAGCCATCATCCCCAACATATGGAAAATCTCACACGTCATACCTCTTCATAAGGGGGGCAGTTCCACCGAAATGTCTAACTACAGGTCCAAAGCTATTTTGCCCCTACTAGCTAAGATCATGGAGAAGTGTGTTCATATTCAACTCATGAAATATCTCACACAGAACAAGCTACTATCCAACTCGCAACATGGCTTTTGGCCTAATCACAGCACAACAGCCCTCCTCTCTTTCACAAACACTATAAACCACAACCGTAACAATAACGTACTGACCGCCGCTCTCTTCCTAGACCTATCCAAGGCCTTTGACATGGTGGATCACAAAATGATAATTAACAGCTTGGAGGCCTACAACTTAAACAAACAGGCCCTCCAATGGTTTGATTCCTATCTACAAGGCAGGCAACAGGCAGTACTGTGGCAGGGTAAACTCTCCTCACACCTCCCCATCAGACTTGGAGTCCCCCAGGGCTCAATACTAGGTCCCCTTCTTTTCTCCATCTTTATAAATGAACTTAGCACAGTTATACCAGAGGCTACCTGCATTCAATACACTGATGACTCTACCTTGATGTGCTTTGCTACCACCCCAGCAAATCTTTCCACAATGACCTAACGCACCTTCAACAAGGTTGCAAAATGGCTATTAAACCAACATCTAATACTAAATCCCAACAAAACTAAGTTACTTCTCTTCACCCCAACGTATAGGACCACCTCGCCACTGTTCAACATAACAGCTAATAATGGTACCATCATCTCCCCAGTAACCCAAACTAAACTGCTGGGTGTCACGATTGACAACCATAAAAACTGTTAATAAATTTGGTAGTCTCTATAGGATGAAATCATTCCTCACCCCACAGGCTAGAATTGCAATTGCCCGCTCCCATCTTCCCTTCTTTATGCCTCCCCTTTCTTCTCCCACCTGAGAAAAAACAATCTTAATAAATTGTCATCATGTTACAACCACATTGCCAGATTTGAAACTGGCACACCCTACCGTACCCACCACTGCTGGAACCTAAATCTCCTGGGCTGGCTGGAATTACCCTACCTCCTACAGCTCAACCAGCTCATAGTTGCCAATAAAATGCTCAACCAACCGGAAATTACTCCAGCTCTAAGAAGCAAAATCTGCCCCTACAGCAACAATCGAGCGCTCCGCTCATCCACCAAACTCCTAGTACTTACAATCAAATCCAACCATGCTGCGGGTGACTCCCTCTTCGCCTCCTCTGTTGGTAAAAACTGGAACTCACTACCAGCTGACCTTACCCTAGAGTCTTCACCAAGGATATTCAAATACAAACTTAAAAGCCACTTCAAATCACACTGGATATGTCCCTGTACCAATCCCGAATAGTACCCCACATGTCCCTCCACCTCGCTTTTAATAAATGTCCTTACCCATCCATCCCTCTTCATCTAACCAGGAATAAGCTTCACAAAAGCTACTCAATGTATTGATTGTGTAAATAAATTATCTTAAACCCACGGTAATATGTTATCAATAACAATTACTTGAATTGAAATGTAAGCCTCAGGCCTCATGTATGGTTGTATTACTATGTCTGTAATCTGCTTGTATGTCTGTAACCTCAATTATTGGACTATGTATTTTTGCAATGCCTATAACCTAAGTGCAGTGTTCCTAGTATTTGTAATGCGTATATGTAACTTGGAGCTTTTCTCCCTGGGACTCCGATAAAAATGGACATGTATCCAGTCGGACCATCCCGGTTAACAAATATAAAATAAATAAATAAATAAAGCAGACTGCCAAACATCATACTGATGTTCCAATACACCAATGTGCATGCCGTTATAGTATTATTCGTGCTGGTCATACACCATAAAACTGTAGCAGCTTCTTTCATTTACTAAATCCAGACTAGCTGACATTTTTCCAAATTGACCTTAATGAATATCACTATCAAATCTGCTGTTATAGTCAAAATAAATGGTCAATAGTTTAGTCTCCTTCTTTAAACCTGTTTACAAAAGAAAATAACTTCAATAGATGAGTGCTCCCCACCAACACACACACAAACTATAGCTGAAGAGCATTGCTAAATAGTAGAGAATATTGTGTGAAATCCTATAATGAGATTCATTGGTACCTTTAAACATTCTCTCAGTTGAATTCCTGCAGCACACACTCAGTCTTTCAATTGGTTTCCTTAAACACTACAGTAGACATGAATGGATTTACTGTAAATCAAAGCAAGCTTGTTCTTAGGGTTTGGAGTTTTAGGATACTCTATAATACTGGCCGGTGACAAAAACAATATCAGCTTCCATTTTCCAAAAGTAGGTTGGCTCTGCTTTCACAGCTAATGATTGACAGCAAACACTGTAAATGCTGTTTTTACTGAATGCTGATAGAATCTTAAATGCTCATGTCAGTATACACCAGCCTGACAGAGGATCACAGTTTATGAAAATTACACAAGTCTGAGAAATATTCTAACATTTCTTTACTTATTTAAATCGGTCTTAAATGTTCTAATACTGGTTTACTTACATATGACTTTGCTGATCAGAAGATCTGCTGTGGTTTGAGATACCTCTGCTGTTGAATGGGCCAAAACTAAGTGAGGAATTTTGCCACTCTCACCCTGTTTTTGTTGCGTTCTTTCAAACTGCTGTTGTTTTGAAAATGTTTCAGGCCATTCAGCAGCAGAACTTAGTGTCTGAAGATTTTTCATTTCTTTATCTGTTTTAAGCTCATTTTAATACCCAATATTTATTTTATCCATTTCAGCTTTTTATTTGTTTTAAGTCTGTACCTGTTTTAGTTGATTTTAAAATATTACGAAGTTATTTTAGTCAGTGTTTTGCCGATTCTAACCTATAACCTCTGGGAAAAGTGTTTTAAAGTTCTTTAAGCCTGTATTCAGTAATTCAAGTAAATAGCAGCACTGTGTTTTGCCAATTAAGTGGTTGAACTATTAGACTTAAACCCTGGTTTCTTTCTCATGAGATTATTGAGGAACAAACTAGTTTTGGGTTGTGTTTGCTTTAAGGCAGATCAGAAGTGTATTTGCTTTTGGCTCCACAGTTCCAAGAGCTTTTTCAAATCTTTGCAAATCTTTTAAACTCCTGCTAGTTTGACATAGTTTTCAGGTCATTCAACAACAGATTCACGTGTCTGAAGAATTTCCCTCTCTCCTACCCTGATCGAATGTCCATTTAAACTGCTGCTGGTTTGCAACCCTTCCAGCTTCTTTAGCAACAGAGCCAACTGTCTCAAGAATTTTTTCACTCACCCATCTTGTTCTTTTTGCACTCTTAAACTCAGTGTCTCTCTTGTTGTCTACCCTTTATATTAATGTGACCAAAAATTACTACCACTCCTGCTAAACTTATTGTAAGTAAAGACAAAATTGTGTGTCTGTATTTTATATATATATATATATATATATATATACACACACACATATATATATACCAATGTTCAGAACGTTGAGACAATACTGAAAACTGACAATCACGAATGGCCGATGTTTCCCAGGGCAAGGAAACACTTGCCCATCATGTGGAAATATGCCCTTTTCCCCATTGTAATGCTACCTTGTAGTTGGTATACATAGTTAGGGGGGGGTGGGGGCTGTTTGGGGGTATAGTCCCCCACCTAGGTGTTTTTTACATAGGCCGGTGTGTTGAACTTACTTGACAGACACGTGTTTCTTTCCCCTTTGACATTCTAGTCTTGAGATTCTGGCTTTCTGGATTTGGGGATTAGCGATTTGAAAGGCAATTCCATATATATATATATATATATATATATATATATATATATATATATATATATGGGTTTCATACACTAGATAGAATTTTCACTAATTTGAAATAGTGCATGGAATGCTCACTGCAGCGAAAGTGCACTTAATCAAAAGTGTGCTTACGTGAAGTTCAGTACAACGAACGGGTGTTGTACTGAACTTCCGTGCAGTACTCATGGACCTTAGGGTTAGGGCACGGGTCATAGTAAGGGGATAGCCCATAGGGCTATCCCCTTACCATGACGTGTTTCCTAACCCTAAGGTCCGTGATGACTGCAGTGCAGTGAAGGACATAGAAATGTCCTCCACTATGGTGCGATAGTCACGAACCTTAGGGTTAGGGTAAGGGGATAGTTTTACTAACTATCCCCTTACCCTAACCCATGCCCTAACCCTAAGGTCCGTGACTATCGCACCATAGTGGAGGACATAGCTTGTTTTTTATGTCCTCCACTGTGCTGCGGTGTTTTCGGTGAAGTGCACTTATGCAAAAGTTCACTTCCGTTAAAGTGAACTTTCGCAGAAGTGAGGCTTCCTATTACAAGTTCGAAGTAGTGAACTTTCGTTCATGTAATAGGAATCCATATATATATATATATATATATATATATATATATATATATGATTTTATGAAGTCATTCCTCTTTAATTAAATGCATTTGCCATCCCACTGTATTCCACAGATCCAAAATACTGAATGCCCACAAAAACAAAATCCTTGTTGCTCTTTACTTTATTGGCCTTACTCTAAATGGGAGCATGTCATTTCACTGAAGGTAGTTCCAGCAAGTGCAGAGAAATTGAAGGTAGTTCACTGAAACCACTTTCGTCAATAGTGGAAATTAAATTTTTCCTCCACTACTGTGTGATCTCAGAGTTAATATATATAATTCTGGAGGTTGTAGGGTATCTGCTGTAGGTGGTTTTGGTGAACTGCTTTCAAGTTTTTTTGTATTCACCAAAACTATCAAAAATTCGACAAACCCACATGAATCCACTATAAATTTGTATTTGGAAGCTCTTTCCAGTCTCGTCTCACCCTCTGCCTCACTTCACTTTACTCATCTAAACACCTCAACACTGGACAGGATGGAAGGTCAACCCTGCTAGCTCCACCTCTGTTACCAGCCTTTTAACACTGTATCTCCTAAGGTAGCCTACAAACTGCCTTAGGTGAAGGATAATGAATTTCTGTGATTGGTGCTCATTTTACAAGTGATAATGATCGATCTGCTCACATTGCTGCTTCCTGTATTTGCAGTTCCTACAAGTTCACTGTACTATAAAACTGATTATATCATTATTATTGTTATATGCTATCATATTACATGAGATGACATGATATATAATATAATATAATATAATATAATATAATATAATATAATATAATATAATATAATAGGTATCTACCAAAAGGTGAACCTTGTTTTCTGAAGAACTGTATAGACTTATACATGTTAATGTAAATACTGTATATACCAGTCCTGTAATTTTTTTTACTGAGAACTATCTGAAATTCACTTATTAATGTAAATATACTATGATGGAGCTTTTCTGTTTGGGACTCCTCTGAAAATGGGCTCTGCCCAATTGGAACTTTTCTGGTCAACAATACAAATAAATACATAAAATAAGTGCATCTGTTCTCATGACTCCATCTAAAATGAACATTATGTCTCACTTTAGATGTAGTTCATGAACAAAATTTAATAACAGTATTTAGATGATTAAATATGACCCACAAATGGAAGCAGCAAGAAAAATAATGCAATTACAACTGTCAGGAAATGACCACAATGTATATTGTAAGTAGGTAGCATGAATAATTTACCAGGTGACAAGAGATCAACATGTAGAGAGTTTATTTTACATACTCAAGTCCCAGCTGCTAACAGACCACAGTCTTACAACCAGGAACACCTTGCATGGAATGGCAAGCAAAGTCATTGTCAAGCTCAGGCAAGGGTAAGTACAGTATCTGTGTGTGTGTCTGGGTGGGCATTTAAGTAGGTTCAATCAATCAAAGTGAGGCAACCATGGAGAGTGGGCGGGAACAAGGCAGGAGGATTAAGGGTTAGGTTTAGGGATGACTGGGAAATACAGGGCTAGGGAACAACTGGAAGTTTCAGGGTTAGGGTGAAGGAATGGGGAGTGGGATTAGGTTTGGACAGTGACAGCTTTAGGTTTAAGTTTAGGGAGCAGGGTTTAGGATTATGTTTAGGGAGTAGCTGGGAATTGTAGGGTTATGATTAGGGTTAGGGGAGTGACTTGCAGATTTAAGCTTATGGAGTGATTGGGTGGTTTATAATCATATTATCGACATCCAGAAAAATCAAACTCTAGAATCACAAAATGAGCAAACTGAAAATTTAAAATGTGGGGATGTGCAATATCAAAATCCAGGACTTGCCCTCCTGCAGGACCCATATTAACAATAGTTCCTGGGTCAGGGATGACATTTTTTTTTTTTTTTTAAGATTGTTGTGCTGTGGTTCTGTAGGTTTATAGAGTGATGGGGAGGATTTAGATTTAGGAAATGGGGCTCGGGATCAGGTTTAGAGACTGGGAGTTTTAGGGTAAGAATTAGGAAGTAAGGTTTGAGATTATGGCTGCTGAGAGACTAGGAGTTATAGGGTTAAGGCTGGAGATTAAGATAAGGGAGCGGGTGAGACTTCTAAGATTAGAGTCAGGGTCCTGGATGGACTATATATGCATGGAAGCAGGATTATTTAAGTGGAAGGCCAGGTACTTATTTTTAGTAGTAGTATCAAGCTACTGGGAGGAAGGGAACTTGTCACTTCAATCAAGTAGAGGCGGGCAGATCAGCTGTGTGCTAAAGACATGAGAGCATCTGTAAGAGATCCGCATATGGAAGATCAGCAAAAAATTTTCATCAGAGTACCTTTTGCTGATCTAAATCAAAATAGTTTACTATAGCTAAAAGTCAGAGTATGTTCTTGTCTCTCTCTCTCCTGCTGTTTGTAGGTCATCAGCTCCTATCTTAGCCAATTTGTTCCTTCATCAGGGTGCATCACAGCTGACTAAGATAGGATGCTATTTAGGCAGCTATCAGACATCATGTTTCCAAGCCTTACTACATGTTGTCTTGGTGGCTGACATGTGAACTCATTTGCACAGGAGTTCTACTACACCATCCTTCTAGTGGGATGATGTGCGCACGTCCATACACATCATCCTTAGGAAGCTAAACCTTCTCAGAAGGCTACGGGTCAAGCAACTTGGGAGAAGCCAAGTGCACATCCTCATTGCCAGTGCTGCATGCCAGTCCCCTTCCTCAGCGAAGTCTGACATTGCATCAAACCAGACTGCGACCCCCCCCCCCAATGTTGTTCACTTCCACATGCCCACACAGGTCCTTCGTTACTGTTTCCTATTCTCTGACATGGCTGTCCAGACCTCAATCAGGGCTTCTACTGCATACTGTTCTGTTTACAGTATCACAAATACAGCTATCAAATCATACTACTGTGATGGACAGAATAAATAAATATTCCCACAGATTCACTTTCATTTAGAACATGAATATGTACAGTGAGAAGTATTTTTGATATGAATTGCATACAGTAGGGTGACTGTACATCCTGGTGTCTGCTTTGTTTAGTGAAACAGGATGTTGCAGGTATTCATTGTTAAATATTGTTAGCCTGCAGTTATGGCATTTTGGTTTCATTTTACAAAGGATAATACTGTTTGAGATAAACATCTCTTTTAAATGCGTGCCCTGGGGGTGGAAGTCTGACATTATTTACAGTGAGAAGACAATGTAGCATAATATTTAAAATTGCTGCTTTATTAGCTTTCAGCACATTACATAACCCTTTGGAGAATCACACAGCAGTTGTATAAACATTCCTTGATCATGTTTGCATTTGGCAGTTTAATAGGGCGCTCCAGATAAAAATGCTATGAAGATGTTAAACATTATGCCAAAGAATAATCCCTTGCAAATTTAAAAGTTGCATACATGAATGGCTGATGTTTAAATGTATGAGTTTAAAAAGCATATCAAAACGTAAAATGCCATGGAAGTCCACGCATTTGACACAGCAGTCAGGTGAGTGGTGGGTTAAAGAGTTACCTAGAAATGGATAAGGTAAAGGCATTTTTGTTTAAACATGCTTTTGTAATCCACTTTTCATTTTTTTTTCGTTCTCCCACCTTTTAGTCGCTCCAGAAAGTATAATCAAGGTATATAATTGAGATTTTATTGATACAAAGTTGTTGAGGTCTAATGACCAAAATGCAGGTCTTAAAATAACACAGCATGTATGATTTTGCTTCCTGAATTTATGTTGCTAAATTTTTAAACGGTGTGAAATGCATTGAAGGTAATTTCTTCTGAATGCTGGTGCATTTCGTATCATTTGAATATACTTCTTCCTGTATGGGTTTTACTGTGAATAAATGGAAATTGTGACTTTTAAAGACATACTTTTGATATGTTTCATATCTAGATGATTCTGAATTAAACCTGTAGCTCCAACCTTTCCACTGCTGTGCGTCATTAAACTATTCTGTGTCCTGCAGTGAGAGACATCTACACCTAGTCTCAGACCCTTATCACTGCAAGTGTGAAATCTAAGGTACTATGGCAGACTCTTCTGATCTTCCAGCTGATGCACTATTCCTTCCATGGTGGTGTACCAAAGCCTTCTTCACACAGAATGGCCCTAATGACCATGTGAGAACCTTACAGTTAATACAGTGCACACGACAAAGTACTGGTGATTTCCATTTGCTGTAGGTAGTTATTATTCCTTGAAGTTTAGCCACTGATCAGGTGTGGCAGGAAGCACTTTCAGGGAAGACTGGAGTAGTGGATGGCATTAGGGTGCATGATGATGGGACAGTGCATTATAAAGTTGACATGTTTGGATTAGAAACAGGCAGAACAACATTTATCTATGGTGCAGCAGCAGATGGCAGAAGGTCTCATTAAATTATGTCAGCAGGGACATAATATAGTTCAACTTCATTATGTCAAAGCACAAAATTCCTCAGCACACAGTATCAAATTCGTAAAAATGTCCTGTTCTAAAAGGAGGGCCATAAGGTCATGAGGAGGGGGGTTATCCTTATTCCTTAAGTATGTGACCTCAGAAGTAGAAAACAGAAATCACAAAGATGGAGAAGGTGAAAACAGTCAAGAGTGCATGGGACCAGCCTCCATGCAAAAAGTCCGTTTCTTTTTTTTGTTCATTGTAAGCGGTGTAATATAATGTCAGTATAATTTTATTTGGGAAGATTAAAGGTGAAATTGTACTGCAGTGAGGAACTTGATCATTTAAATGACTAAGGCTTACTTTAAAGTTCTAAGAGTGGGTTTGCTCACTCACAGGAGAGAGTTACAAAATAAGAAATCATCCCAGACAGCATCATTCTATGCAAACCCAAACAAGCCCTTCTTGGCCATACAATGTGTCCAGTGGGCAATATTAGAGAAGAATTTACTTGGGATGTAGTGGTCTATATATCTTGAAAGTCTCCTTTCATTATGCATACAAAGTTTACTGTCACAGGTATGCAATAAGCACTCTTACCAGATCTAATAGGTTCTGCAAGTCTGAATTCCTTTTCCTGACAAGTAAATATTGGGGTGTGAGGTATGCTTTGTACCATTTCATGGGGTGTGAGGTGTGCTTTGTACCATTTCATGTTGTGCAGCTCCCGTGCATCATTCCAGAAGTTTTGTTTAACATGTATAAAATATGCCATCAAATTTTTATTGTATTACTTTTCTAACTTACTATATTAATTCTTAAAATATATTTCTAACTAGTATTTTTAAATTGATCTCGTTTACTATTGTAATTACTTTAATTTCTTTACCACAATAGTATTGGAGTATCTCATGTATGAATCTACTGAAATAACCTTTGCATTTATATACATGTTTTTCCCATGTTTATTTATTTTATTAAACTTTTCTGAACAACATTATTGGAGCTTTTCTCCCCAGGTCTCCACTGAAAATGGGCTCCTGACTCAGTCGGACTTTCCCAGTTACCAAATGAAAATCAATCGATAAATGTTCATTATATCTATCTCTCAGTATATGGAGATGTGTCAAAATGGATTAAATCTACCACCAAATGACCAGCCATATCAGTCAGTAGATGAGTAGGGAGTACAGTTTTGAATGATTATTTTACAAATTAAATAAGTAAACATCAATGCACATTAAAGTTTACCTCAATCCAGTCCATTTCTGTTCCTTCCAATACATAACTAAAAATCTGCCTGATGGGAATAAGCATCTACTGTCATGTTAACCTGAAAGGGTATCTGAATCCTAACTTGACAATCCTAAACAATGGGCACCCACCAGTGGGGAATGAACATGACATCAGGACTGGAATCCCTCCACCCACCCCTACCAAAATGCCAGTTTTAGTGAGGTATGCTATCAACGTTTGCTGAGGCAAAGCAGCCTTGGAATTAGTAACAAGGATTCCAAGATAAGTGCTGAAAGGCTACACAGTGCTGATACTGAGGCACTTACATAATGGCAGCTCTCAACTAAGGCGGTAATGCATTATGCATTCTTTTCAATCCCCACACCCTCCACATAATCACTAATTATCCCTTTACTATGGCCTAGTTGTCTGTAAATCTCTGTCAGTATATTTTGTCAGAGGGAATTTGGTAGTTCTAGCTCACCAAAGCACTTTCTGTTGTTTCTCTTTTTTTATTTTTGTTAAAGGATGAAATTTTCAGTACCCAAGAAACCAGCAACTCTCATGTGAGATAGTACAGTTCAGTGGGTATTAAGTAACTGTGGTATTGGTGTTAATACGCAAGTACTTTCACCAGCTAACGGATGATATAAGTGAAGTCAAGCATATGCTATTAACAGTGGTGCAGAGAGAGACAGTGGGGTTTAAGATGAAGAAATATTTCCAAGGTGCATCATAAAAAAAATTTTGTCAGTAAATAAAATTAGTGCGAAGATTAGGGATAATATGAGGAGGAAAGCATCACATTTGGCAGCAGAAGTCATGTATAAATGGGGAAATACAGAGTCTGAAACTGATTTTGCCTGCTATTGTCATTTTCTTAATGAAGTAAAACAAGTGATTAACAGAGTTTCAGATCATTTGGTGGTATGGAATTTTTTGGCTCTGGATGTAGAGTAACTTCAAGGGGAATGATACATTTAAACTACTGAATTTTGTGGTAACATCAAAAAGCTTGGTTAAAACATAGAAGGAATATTGCAGTTATAAAACACAAAAAGAATGGCAGTAGAAGGATTACATAATTATTTAGAAAAGACTGAAGATTTTTTTTAAAGTGTATGTTATCTGAGTTAAAGAAAGATGCATGACTTGTATTTTGGGCAAAAATATGCTGTGCAAATATGGAAAGGGAATTAATCCAATATTACGTTGTTTTATTGTGCAATATGATGATTAGAATATTGACCTGATTATTAAAAATGGTGCTCTGGATCAGTATCAGAAAGGAACCCAGCATGTCTTAGAAGAATACCTCAAAAAAACGTGTGTACAAAATAATGTACAAACGCAAAGATGGTTTAGTTATAAATAAAGAAATCAGTCAGGATTATCATTTTTAAAATGATATTAATTAATTGTATACTGCTGGACTGTGGCATGAAATGGTGAGTATGTGGCATACAAAATAAATGTACCTTATTACTAATTACTAACTGGATTATAAAATATTAACGAAAATAATTCATCTAAGGAAAACGTACATTCTGCAGAATAGTCTACAAAAAGAGACACATGTGATAAGGCAAGGGATATAGGATCATAGCCATTTGCTTTTAATTAAGAAACTAGTTGCTATGGTACAGTATAAAAAGGATGCAAGAAGTATAAATAGATACAATATCTCTAAAACCCACAGTAATATGGTGAATCCTGTCAATTAGAATATTGTGAAGTAGTACGGGTCTGGGAAGAGCTTGATTAGATTTTTATTTATTTTTGTTAATATCATCTAGGGATATAGTTCCATCAATTGGATGAATGGGGGAAGATAAAAAAAAGTGCTGACCACTGTTAATAAGCAGATTGTCTTTAGAATGAGTGAAATAAAGTATGATTTTTATGGCTTGTACTGGCATTTGGAATTTTTCATTACAGACAAATTAGGGTAATAACATGTAGGAGAGTGTGGATAAATGTTTGTGAAAAAGTGGAATTGAAGATCTGAGGAACTGGAGACCTATTTTATTATTACATACTGACAGTACAATTTTGACAAAAATAATTAAACTAAGATGAGAACAAGAGTTAAATTGTTTTAAAAAGTGGTAGGAGAAATTATACTAGGGAACGTGATTAAGTAAATTATGTTGGCTAAAGAAATACAGTGATAGTGAATGAGGCAAGGTGATAGAAATCTTTATGTAGAGGGTGGATGAGAATAAACCACATGACTGAGTTAAGTGGATAAATTTAGATAACATGTCAGAAACATATAACTTTGGAGAACATTTTACAAGATGGAGGAAACGTACATAAAAGTCATGGTTATGGTGATACTGTGTGAAGGACAAGCATGCAAAAGGGCATCAATCAGGACAACCCTGTTGGTATCATCTTACATATTTAAATACAAATACCTTGGTAAGGGAAACCATGTCATATAGGAAAGAATGGAAGATTAAGGATAAAAAATTCCAATAATTTGTTTATATGCTAATTATATTACTTTTTGCATTAGAGAAAGTGGTAGTGTGAATGATTCTTTTAACCTGCTCAAATTTTAACAAAAAGTGATTCTTTGAAAATCACCTAACAAAGGCTAAAATATCAAACTTCTCTGTAAGAGCAAGTCCCCTCTAGCACCACTTATTTATCATAATTAACTACAAGGCCACAGAATCACAGGATATGGGCTGTAGTTTAATGGAAGTAGGCTTTCAATTAACTAGGATTAAGTTCAATACATACCATGGTTTCATAGTAGAATGAATGAACTGACTGACAAAGTTTAAAGTGGTTTATTTTAGGAGTTAATTAAATGTAAAGATTTATGAAATAATGTGGACATTTGTGGAATAAATTTTACAGATAAGCTTTTTTTATGTTTTTTTCTGGCTAAGGAAAGTGATGAGACACATGGGGGAAATAATGAATGTAGTGCTTATTTTTTCACATATATTAGTTGCACAAAGAAAATAGATCAAATTAATTTGTGCATACAAGAACCTGATAAGCATTTAGCAGATATTCATTTAGTGTCTGAAAACTAAGAGACTAAATTATTGGACATTGCTATTTGTATAGGGAAAACATTGGAGATAAAAAAAATCTATCTTGTTCAAGCATATTTTTCATCATTTTACAATTCTGAGAGAGAAAGAAACTTAAGTAGGAAGATATAGTTTAAAAAAATAAGGTAAAACTATGAACCAATAATTTTAAATTGGAAGAATCGGAAGGTAGGTTTAAGATCTGCACTGTAATATATGGGAGAAAAAGATTTTATCAAAAGTATAAACAGAGAACGTTAGTACAGGGAAGCTTTAAGAAACATTTTGTGCACCTAGTTCAGGGCTTAGTCTTGTGATCCACAGTCTTAAATGTGCTTGTCAACATCATGCAAGGAACAGAAAATGGAATAAACCTCTTTGCGGATGGCATGAACACAGGGGAAGCAGTAAATGACAGAGAGAACAGTGTTACAGCAAGCTGAGAAACATTATTAGCTTGAGATTTGTGACGGCAGCTGAGATTTATTGTTGAGAAATGCAAGATGCTCAGAATGGATATTTATAACTCTGGGAATGTATATAAGCTTATGGGTGGAGGAACTTAAGGTCACTTATGCCAGTCATAATAGTAGCAAAGATTAACCAAGGTAGGCATGGTGATAGGCAGGATCAGAGTAAAGAAGATCCTAGGGAAAAGGAAATAATTTAAACAGGCAACAGCCGGTGCAAAAATGTATTAGGAATAATGTCCAAGATCTCCAACTTTTGAATGATATAATTCTAGAAGTAAAGATTCCAGAGACATAGAAGAGGTTTTCTCACTCAATAGGAGATTGGCAAGGTCTTGGGGTATGGCATTCAATTACAGAGACTATACAGAGAAACACAAATACAAGAAATGATAAAGAGGAAGGGCTCCAAGATGGTTAAAGGATGAATGAAGAGACATCTGTGGGAAGGTTAGAGAGTATAATGTAGCTCTCCCTAATGACTAGAAGGGTAACAGGAAGCTGATTTAGATCCTCAGAATAATTTTAATGAATCACAGATAAGTTATTCTAAAGGAGGAGGTTATGGGGTAGGATAAGTGAGATCAAAAGATCCAAACTGCAAATGCACGCTATAGCTTAGGCAAGATAAAGTGTGGTTTCACTGAGAGAGTGGGACTGTGGTGGACCAATGGTGTGAGCTCCTAGCCTGTGCAGTAAAAGTGCATGGAATTACTGGAATGCTGGGATAGAAACAGAAGAGGCAACTAGAGAGGGTTAGATGTAACATTTGAAAAGACTGGAAAGCACTCTCTCGCTCTGTCTCTCTCTCTCTACATATATATATATATATATATATATATATATATATATATATATATACACACATATATATATATATATATAGAGAGAGAGAGAGAGAGAGAGTATGTCAAGCATTCAAAATAGACTAAAATATTTTGAATCTCAAAGATTTGAATACAAAATGCACATTCATAAGAATATATTTGTTTTCAAAGAAAAAAAATATTTTTTGCAAGGGGAGCAATCCCCACTGTACCCTCTCACATCTCTTAATAATATATACCAGCTGTGACAGTCTCTACTCTTGGCCAGTTATCAAGTACCCTCAAACCTCACCGCTGACACTGGTGAGGGATGGTCCCTAAAAACAAAAATGGATACACAGTATTTTCAGATGCAGCTCTCTGCAGCAAGCACAATTTCCCTGAAGAACACACAGTGAGTACGAGCCAGACTTGGGGCTAGGCTGGACTCTATGTCTCTTGACTCCACACTGCCCACTTTGGAGCTCTGTGTCCCTGTTCCAGGTAACTAACTAACTAACTAACTAACTAACTAACTAACATACACACACACACACTTGGGAAAGCCTGGCATAGATTTTCCAGCTGTGCCCCCTCTGTCCAAACTATAAGGTAATTACTCTGCCACCAGTCTGCTACTCCAAGGCTCTAACAAGGGTACCCAATTATACTGAGTAAAATTAATACTAATACAAATGGTAGAGTTTGACCAAAGCAACAAGACCATCAGGAGTGGTCACAATGTCACTAAAATAAGTACAGGTACTCTTAAGGTGTTAAAAGTATTCTTTAAAAGACCAACCACAATGAAAGGTATAAAAATATTTAATAATAAAATAGAAAACATGAGAATACTGAATATCTACTTACAATAAACCCCCCAGATTCAACCACAGGAGATATAAAATAACACAGTTGGATAGATTCTCAAAGATGCAGAAAAACAGTACTTAACTAATCTCACTATATTTTTCTGACTAAATAATTACTGTTCCCTAGTTAAGTTACTTACTACATCAAGGCAAGATGATGAGTGTTCAGTTGCTTACTAACACTAAAGCAAGGCAAGATGAGGTATCTTAATATGAGGTTGCATGAGATATCTGAGAGAGATCTTTCCTGTCAAGAAAGTGCAGCTTTGAGAGTTCTGTCATATCTCTCATTAATATCTAAAAAATCAAATAATTTCAGTGCTGGTTATAGAATGACATCCCTTCTAGTGACCTGACTCTGGTATAATACACGCACACAGCTTTGCCAAGATCTGTTGCAGCATCTGAAAGCTATAAAACAATTTCAAAAACTTCCACCCTTCCATGGTAGCAATTAGTTCACCCCCAAGGACAATACAGGAAGTTTCCTAGTCCTGATTTTCCGAGACATTTTTGTCTCTTATTGCAATCAGATCTGTAAGATAAAATCTTTATGACCTAAATAGATAAAATCTTTATGACCTAAACCAACCCATTTAATTTCCAACTTATTTTTCAAAATTAGCTGGACTGAGATTAACCACTTCCCTTCCAGAAGTATCTGTTAAAACGTATACATAATCAGTTAAAATAATACTGTCTGACATACATGTACATCTCTTCTCTGTCCAGCCTGAACCACTGTTTATGCATTTTTAACACAAGCAATATTACAAATGCATTTATTACACAAGCATATGTACAAATCAGTGTGATAGCCAAATGACATAAAATTCTTTACAAGACTCCAGCTAGCTATATATATATATATATATATATATATATATATATATACATATACATACACACACACACACACACACACACATATATATATATATATATATATACACACACACACACACACACACACACACACACACACACAGACATACATATGTGTGTCTGGTTGTTTTTTTTTTAAGATCATCAAGAAGGACTTTTTTTTAATCTGGTGGCATGTTATTGCTCATACTGTGGTTCTGCCCAACATCAATGAATAGTGGGTAAGGAAATGTATCCCTTTCTTCACTGCTGTCCAGTCTCAATGTTGGTATATTTAAGTAACACATGGTATGTGGGGGCTTTTTTTCAGTGATATGTGTGATGTGTTTTTTAAGTTGTTTTTTCTTTCATTATTTTGTGTTCATGACAAGTATTCTATATGCACATCTGTGGGTGTCGCTGTATGTATGTTTTTCACATCAGGCTAGAAAGCAATGTCAAAAGGCAGCTGTAAGTTTTTTTTAGCAGTTATGATAGTACTGGTTCACCAGTCCAGATGACTTTCAAAGTAGATACATACCCATCTATCCATCTGACTAATTATGTGGAAGATTCCACTTGGAATCTTATCTAGGCTAGACAGCAGAAGAGAGAATACTCCTGGCTAACAGGGTAGAGATGATGAGGTACTGTAATAACTTGATAAGGAGTTTGCTAAACAGTAGTTCAGAAATTACATACTCTGCAGCTAACAAAAGCAATTGCTGTGCCATTTTGTGGTACAGAATGATTTATGGTGATGTAAATATTGTAAAATGCTTTATTTCTAAGTATTTTGATTTTGTATCATTGTTAATTACGTTGAGTGAATATAAATAACATGTAAACAATGCAGTTTCTTTAAGAACAGTCTTGTAATGCTATCTATTAGCTAGAGGAAAAATTCCATAATTTTGGGTTAGATGCTAAGGCAAATTATAGGATTTATTTTTATATAAATGGAGGACTTTTCTATATGGCAGATTTCCTACAGTCTCATGGATGAGGCTCATTTCTTGCCCGTGTTTGGGAGGAGATTGTTGGTATGCCTGGACAGGAATTCTCAGGAAGGCGTGAATCCTCTAGAGAAACTGTATAGTCATGGACCTGGGGTGAGATGTTCTGGATGCAGGACGGATTCATTCAGAGCCTGAAACAGCTTCATCTTAGCTGGACTAGGAGTTTGCTGGCTATTTGGAATTTTTGCTTAAATTGTAGAGAAAACTGTTCAGGGATGTAATTTTTATTTGTAAGAATACATTTGTTTTTGAAAGCTGCTGTTTAACTGAGTACAACTTGTAATTCATGCAAAAGCTGTATCATTAGTTACTTCTTGGTCCAGAGTCTTCAAAATATCACACACTGCATTTTATTTGACCTACAAAAAAGAGTTCAAACTTAAATATTAAGGAGGGGTAGTTAGTAATATTTTACTGCAATGCATATTATTAGTTATCAAAATGAGAACTGTGGCACAGATGGGTGTATCCCTCATATTGCTGGAACCAACATTTATTACTGTCAAAGGTTAAAACAAGCTTGGTTTAGAAAATTTTTGAACAAATAGAAATACATTTTTTCTGTTACATCCATGAACAATTTAGCTCAAGTTCAAAAATATTTAACTTGATTTCTGTAGCACGACAATAACAGTATCTGCTTCAAGCCTGAAAACTGCACTTGAATGCAGTCTGGTTTTAATGACTGTCAAAAGTTCTTATATGACAGGTACTGCTTACATCAGATAAGCTGCTAGCTATAAAAGCTGAGCATCCTTCTTGATGATAACCTTAACTTCAATTAGCCCGTCTAGGAAAACTATTCCTATAAGGTACCTGATATTTCACAATATTAAAAATTAATCCTGTGATATACTACTGCCACAGTACAAATGCTTAGTATGACCAAAACTATGCATCTTTTCTAATCATTGTTGAGAAAAGTACACTAGTGTTTCAGTACATAAGTGCTCAGCATATGAAGAAGGTCAGTACATAAGTGCTCAGCATATGAAGAAGGCTAAAAGCTGCAGTTATTTTCTTGTGAATATAATAGCTCTATGTGTGACTTTGTTGTGTATAGGTTCATAGGTGTGTACTAGGCTAATGGCCCTGGAGCCTTTACAAGCCTAGCCCATATACGTGCCCTGGCATCATGCCGCCAAATGTTAGCTCCCAATACCTCTATCAAGTAGAGCCACTGAAGTGATCCCTGGGGTGAATTTTCTATTTCCCATCCACTCATCGAGATTCCTCTTAAAGAGGGCCAGTGAGGTGCTCTGCTTGACATGTATGGGAAGTCTATTCCATAGCATGGGCAGTCTCTGGGTTATGAACCTGTCCCTCCAGCATGTTTTGTTGATTGTGGTAATGAGGTTGAGGTCTCTGCAGCATGTGGTGCAGAGGGATTAGTATTTCTTTAGATGTAGCACTTCTAACAGAGCTGGGTCAGACATGGCTTTGTAAGTCAAGCAGAGATCACTTCTAAGTAGGCGATATGAGACCGAGAATAGTTGGAGTTTTTTTTAAGTCTGTCCATACAGGACAAATGTTTAAGGCCTAGGATCCTCTTTGTGAGGTACTTTTGCGGCCACTCCAGTTGTTGCAGGCGTTTAGTGAGGTACATACCAAATGGGGCATTGTACTCAATGATTGGCCTAATGAGGGAAGAATAGAGGGAGACAATGACTTCTTTCTTCCTGGATGTAAAACCCTTAGTAATGAGATGTGCCACATAGGACTTTCTGACCACAGTGACAATGTGGTGGTCAAAAGAGAGGTTGCTATCAACCTGCATTCCCAGATCTCTTATAATGCCTTCAGTGTTCAGCGGACTACCATCAATGTAGTAATTCATGGGAACAGAGTTTTTCCCAAAGGGGATGACGACACATTTTTTGGCACTGAGCTTAAAGCCATGGTTCTTACACCAGTCGTTGGTCTCAGTGAGGCCTTTCTGTAGGATGTCAATATCACTTGGGGAGTTAATAGCTCACAACTTGCAATCATCTGCAAACTTTGCCAGCCAGAGTCCCTTTGTGTTGGCCTGGACTTCAGAGAAGTAGATACCAAACAGGAGGGGACCTAGGACCGAACCTTGTGGGGACTCCACTCCTGACTGGTCAGCAGTCTGACTTGGAGTCAGCTAGTTTCACACTGTGGGTTCTACCTGTGAGCCAGTTTGCAACCCACCTAGTAATATAAGGGTTGATGACCAGCTTAGTGAGTTTTTCTATGATTCCTGAGTGGGGAATTGTATCAAAGGCCTTGGCCAGATCAATGTAGGCTTTATGAACCACCTTGCCTTCATCCACAGCTCTGGGGACTGACTCAAAAAATTTGACCAAGTTGAGCAGGCATGATCTACCCTTCAAAAAACCAAACTGTGCAGGATCCAGAGTTTGAAGTTTCCCTTGATGTGTTCCATAGCTTTGCATATCTGACTCGTAAGGCTAATGAGGCGATAGTTCCCAGGGTCTGTAGTCGCTCATCCCTTGTGGAGAGGGATGACTGTAGAAGTGCACCATTCGGTAGGAACAAAGCCTTAGGTGAGGCTGTGATTGAACAGGGCACACAGGTGAGGTGCCACTTCACTCTGTAGTTCATGTAGAACACAGCCAGGGATATTGTCAGGTCTCATAGAAGCCATATTCTTGGCCTTGGACAGTGCCATTTTAACCTGTGCAGCAGTAATACTGGGTGCCTTATAATCTACTGGTATTGTGACTGATCCTTTGGGGAGGGGGGTAAAGTTGGCACCGAATCTGTCGGCCAGTATATTGGCAATATCTGTTGGCTCGGTATAGGAGGTACCACTGTGCAGTAGCTCTGAGCAAATCTGGGTATTGCTGTGGAGATTCTTTACATAACTATAGAAGGCCTTGTGGTTGTCTTTACTATCTGCTGCAATTCTGTTTTCATAGCTAGCTTTAGAGGATTTGATGAGGGATCTCAACTTTTTGTTGAGGTTGATAAGGAAGTTTTTCCAGTCTTGGGACTTCACCTTATTCCGCATCAATTTCCTCCTCCTGTTGTAGAGTTTGTTTATGGCAGGGGACCACCAGATTGGCTTCCTTTTTTTGGAGGAGAGCGTCTTGGTTCTATTGGGTATGACGAAATCCATGCATTTGTGTACGTGTTCGTACAGTGCACAGGTGTATTATTTGGCAGTCATGCAACTATTCTCCAGTTGCATGGGTGCCATGAAGTTAGCCACCTCTGTTTTTAGGAGCCCAAAGTTAGCTTTGGAGAAGTTTTTCATGGTGGTTACCTTTGCCGGGGGGGGGGGGGGTTATGTGGATTTCCAAGGTGATTAGTTTGTGGTCTGATCTAACCAGGGAGGAGTTGACTACTGGTGTAGAGCAACGGTCGGCCCTGTAATGATGAGGTCAAGGATGTTGCTACCTCTAGTAGGGGTAAGAACGAGCTGATCCAGGGCACTGGAATTAATGAATTCCAGGAAACATTGGACAAGTGTATTAGTACATGAGTAGTGTTCCCAGTTAATGAAGGGGTAGTTGAAGTCGCCCAGTATGAGAGTGTTAGCTTGGACCCTAATATTCTCCAGGGTGCTTAGGAACATGGGGTGTGAGTCTTGGGACGTGGTTGGGGACCTATAGCAGGCTACAACCTGAATCGCTGTCTTACCTGATGTTAGCTGCACCTGAAGTATCGCTGATGGGTTATGTTGGGCTACCAGTGTGGAGGTGTGCGCATCCTTTATGAATATGGAAACACCACCGCCTTTGGAGCTTCAGTCCAAGTTCTGGGGCCGAAATATGAGGAATGAGTTATAGCCTGGTAGTGCAGGGGTGCTTTCTGCTGCCTTGAACCAGGTCTCTGTTACGGCACAAATGTTGATGTTCTCCATTTTAAGGAGTGTTTGAGCGAGTGCATTTTGAGATTTAGACTTATAGCATTTAGCAGCATGACCCTCAGATTGCATTTGTTTGTCGCTGTTACGGTGGTAATTTGGTCCTTGGAACACCACCTAAAAAAGGCACTATAGGGGTGGCAAGAGCCATGGCCAGTATCCGAAAGCCCAGGGGTGACAGATGCAGGCTTTGGCAAAGCATCGAGGTCTATCGAGCAATGCAGAGAATATCAATATGAATTATTTAGGCTGTCAGCATATATGAATCTCATTGGGAAGGTTGTCATTATATAACCAAATTTTGAGACAGTATTGGGTTTTGCAACGGTTCAGATGATACGCAATTGATGTTTTAGTTTCCATCTTTTTAATGATTTCACCTTTTGAAATATGCATAACCACATGCACTTTTTTATGAAAATCAGAAGATTATTTGCAATTTTACTTACAACTACCCTGCACTTTGGATATTATATAGATGCATGAAACCCTAACAAAATGCAATACATTTTGCAGTAACAGATAAACAATTACTTAGCCAGTACTCAGTACTGACTAAAAAACTGCAAATAAGAATATCCTTTCGTGGGTAAAAATCTGTACCCAAATTCAAGAAAATTTTCAACATTTTAGCATTTAAAGAAAAAGTTAATTAAAACCCGTTGCACACAATTTGTTATACTTTAGAACCACATAAATAGAAGCTGTCTTGGGTGGTCATATAGTAGATTACGGAGAACATTTTAACTGTGCAGTAATGGTAAGCACATGTTTCAGAGTTTTAGGAGTGAAATTTCACTTACAACCATACAAGTCCCTTCCTTCTGACACATTTGACTATTACATAAACAGTTTTCTGCTGGCTTAGTAACAATTTATCCTAGAGACAGCACATCTAATGGCATTGTACATTTAAATTTTAAAGCCGCTTCTAATCCACAGATCTGTTTAAAGGAACTATACCTTCCAGTCTTCACTGAAGACTTTTTCCCATGCTATCTCCTATCATTATTAGGACAACTAATCTAGCTTTCTTATCAGCTTTGCAAATGCGTCTCACTAGGCATTTTTATTTCATCATTTTAGCTTTAGTCTGGTTTTAGCAGTACAACTACTAGTCACCTTCAGTGGTCTTAGCCTAGCAACTGTTTTGTATTCTAGAGAGTCATTTGTCTCATGTTCTGCATGTGTGGTGTGGTGTGGTGTGTGTGTGGGTATATTGATATATATATATATATATATATATATATATATATATATATATATATATGTGTGTGTGTGTGCTTGTAGTTAACAGTGGTGATTTTCATCCAACACTGTTTTTACTTGTAGGTGTTTTATCTGAAGAATGACTGACTTCACTGTGCATGCTATTTATAATGGGTATGCAGTCCAAAACAGCATGTACAACATGTTAGTTTCATGCCGTGTTTAGCTTTGTTATGCTGGTATGTGGTACATGCCGGCAGAGGTAGTGTATTGTTTCAAAGTGTACCCACAGTGATTATTGCAGATATGGGCTTTGTCATTTTGCTTTTGCTAGTACAATCATGGAGTTAGAACATACAAGTAAGAGGGGTGTTAGGGTGAACCCCCTGTTTTAAAACATATACCCCCATGTAACCAATGTTTTTTTTTGAGATTTAATGTCAATGGGATTAGCAATGCTGGGTGAAGTTCTACATTTGCCTGCTTCAAGTTCAGGCTGTTTGATTTTTTTTTTCCTGTGTCTTTCAAGCATTGCTTCACTAGATATGCTTCTCCAATTCCATGCCTGTATGTATATAATAATTAGCTTTGTGTGGAATGAATGGTGAATTGCTAAATTATTTTGCTCTTATCCTTTTATTAATTGAGAATTCCAGTGTTTGGCAATGTTTTGCTTTGTGTTATCTTATGAATTTGATAATTACTTTGACTGCCTCTTTACCTAATAGTCTTTATTTTACTTATATGACATGAATACCAACATTTTTATATAATGCTGTTTAATAATTCTCCTAGGCCATATCTGAAAATGGGAAACATGTATTATACACACATAATATGTTATATAAAAATAAATCTACCTCTATGGCCAATTTGTAAAGATGGAAACATAAATATTATAATTATTTGCATTAGAAGACTCCACATAAAAATCTGGAACACATTTAGATTTTCTGCTCTTTTACTGTTACTGAAGATTCCGAAAAAAAATTGCTATAAATGTGAGTGAACAAACATGAATAAAATGCTTTTCAGCAGACTGCTCACATTTTCTTTATGGCTCTATTTCTCTTTCTTTTTTCATATTCCCTCTCACAAATTCTCAGCAGAAACTCTGCAGAAGCAACTGCATTCTGTATATCAGTACATTGCATTCCCATGGTAACAACCCACTTGAAATGCTAGAGGACAAACTCATTAAGCATACAGGAATCCTACCAGTTAAGTTAACCCTATTTTTCTCCATAGCAAATCCCATGTCATTTTCTCATAGCAAGACATTTCAAGGTTATTTGTGTCAATGTTCTTTTTAATTGTTGCTTCTGTCAGAATTTCAAAGACTGGTGACATTCTAAGGATGTCATTCATAAATAACAGAACTTTAATTATTGCAGATTTCTATATAGCAGGCTACTTCATTCTCAGATTAAACAGTAAAAATGTATGTAAATTACCTTGTTCTTTATTTCAGAGGTTGCGTTTAAGTAAGAGCATAATGCAAAATATGTTTTATCTTACCATAATGCAAAATGTGTTTGATCTTACCCATATAGTCTATTATTTCATTTTAAAAACAGACTTAACAAAAGTGTTATGTACTGCTTTTAATAGTAAAGAATTAACTTTTATTTACAAAATCAAATGTAATTGAGCAAAGATGATTACCAGGATGTGAAATTGACTTGGTTCACTTAAGTAATGTGAGTCCTGCAGTTCTAAGTAACTGTACTGCCTATACTCTTAAGTCACACATACAGAAGCATATGAGGTTGGTGCAGCCCTCATTCATCGCAGTTATATTTGGTAAGTGTATACCTTTATTGTCTGCTATATGCCAGTCTTTAGCCCCCCTTACAACATGTTAACACATAGTCTGTATGACTAGAAAACATAGCCAGGGACATGCCTGCACCCTGCCTTGGAGGGGATCCAGTCTTCCACAAAGGTGGAATAATGTTGGATGGTTAATATTACTCTGTCTGTGCTCCAAGATCTAAAACTGATTCACTTTCTACAAGTACTTCTAAAACTGAATCTAGTCTGTGTGAAAATGCACAATGTGAATTGTGATTCAAATGAAACAAGGTTACAAACTAGATGTACATCTATACTGCCTATACTCTTAAGTCACACATACAGAAGCATATGAGGTTGGTGCAGCCCTCATTCATCGCAGTTATATTTGGTAAGTGTATACCTTTATTGTCTGCTATATGCCAGTCTTTAGCCCCCCTTACAACATGTTAACACATAGTCTGTATGACTAGAAAACATAGCCAGGGACATGCCTGCACCCTGCCTTGGAGGGGATCCAGTCTTCCACAAAGGTGGAATAATGTTGGATGGTTAATATTACTCTGTCTGTGCTCCAAGATCTAAAACTGATTCACTTTCTACAAGTACTTCTAAAACTGAATCTAGTCTGTGTGAAAATGCACAATGTGAATTGTGTTTAAAATGAAACAAGGTTACAAACTAGATGTACATTGAAGAAGAAAACACATTTTGTTGTGGGCAAATCCCCATATCCCTCACACAGGATCCTTAAACATATACTTTTACATAATCCTCTCCATCATTACTATACCCTGGAGAGGAAGGAGATTTGCCTTTTTTGCAATGACCTCAGAAGACAAATGTGTCTAGTAATCTTTTGTGTAAACAAATCACAGCTTCGTACAAATATAGTCTAGAGAAAACTGATATTTATATATATGACTTGCATGATTTTGTGGTACAATTAACATAGATGGGCTACTGCCACAATAATAAAATATGAAACACAACTTCCAGATCTGCATAAACATAAACTATAATTCAGTATCTGAGCATTAAGTAGCAGCTTCTAAACTTCTTATCAGTAAAGCTATGACAGAACTGAATGGACAGTGTATGTTCTCCTCCAGGCAGGTGAATGAGAGAGGTGTAACAAGGGTTATAGTGGTTTACACTGTTTTGTGATTCAGGTTTAGGACAGTAAGCCAGTGCATAAGTCTATTATGAAACATGAATGATGGCACACTCAGGCCATATCCTGTGCCTCACATGGTCTTATAGACCACTTATTTGTGGGATATTTGTAGTTAGGAGTGCCTATGTGTTTAGCATCCTTCTCAAATCCAACTAATTATTTTTCCTCATTTTGAGTGTTAAGAATGATGTATTCTGTATTGCTCCACACAAAGGTCTGTCACCCAACCGTTATTATGAATTTTCTTAACAAATACCCATAGTAAATAAGAAAGAAAGATATTCATTCAACAAAATACGTTTTTTGTAAAAGTGTAGAAATGCTTATTACACAAGTTGTTAGCATTTCCATGTTTTGCTCATTTGTTCCAAACTGGGAGAAGTAGTGTTACACATTTTGGAGATGGAAAGTTGAACACAATGGTGCTCAAAACATCTAAAGAGTAAGCATGCGAAATTATGATTTATATCACTAAATAGTTGATTTATTTATTTTTACATTTTTAAAAATGAGTGATGGTCTACCAGAAAATAATATAGAATTATATTACACTGTATGAGAATATCAGATATGTACTTTATATTTGTATGAGTGTGTCCATGTGTGTATGTATATTGGGAAGGGAAGGCTATGCATCCGAAGTAGAGCAGAATCACACTACACACAACTCAGAGAGCTAGGCTTTTCATGCATCTGTGATTCACATTTAATTTCTTGGCATACTTCTGATATTAAATTAGCAGTGGGTTTAAAAACAAACTGACAATTATAATATGCTTTTTCATGTTTTAGGTTCAATGTTGGGTCAGTTGACTCCATAAAACTGATATTTATGCATATGAATTCAATGATTTTGAAGTACAACAGAGATGGTCTTGATAAAGAATATTTTTTCTTATGACAATCAGATGTTTCTCCATTTAAAAGACATGGCTATGGGGACAGCATTTGCACCTCTCCGCGAACACATTTTTATAAGGTACATAGAAGAAATGTACAGACAATGGGGTTAATGAATTTTCTCATTGCTTTTTGAATGACTGCCGGATGGTTTGTAAGGGAACCAGTGAAGATCAAACTTAACAGAATTTTTAAAACGCAAATGCATTTGAGATATCTTTACCTTGATAGCAGATTTATTTATGGTGGATTTCCTGCATGTGGAAGTCGAAAAATATATAGACGGATCTGTGACAAACACTGTCCTCAGGAAAATTCCTTGCTTCTGTACAACAGCTGCCATCCTAAACATATAGAGAAATCTGAACCTAAAGGTTAGTTTATTAGAATAAGAAGGATTCACAATGCTGAATTTCAATATGAGCAACAATAAAAAGATCTGACTGAGAGATTTACAGCCAGAGAATATTTCAGAGATGAGATAGGCAATGTTAAAATGTGGTGGGGAGAAAGAAAAGAACTTGTGTGTTATAAGGCAATGTTACCTCTTATACTTGTTCTTAGCTTGTGTATAAAATATGGTTCAAATACTTTTAAAATTCAAGACATTATCCATGGATATTCACCCATATGGTTGAAGGATATTGCAAGAGCCTTAATATGCCCACAGAGAAATGTTTAATTATAATAATGGAAAAAAGTTTGTCATTTTTTAAATATCCTGGTGAGAAGAAGGATGTTAACAGTTTTTTATCAATGGATTGTTATGCATGTGAGCATTGAGTACAATAAAAATATATTTTTAATGTACAGAATTTTCTACAAAGAATGCAAACAAGTTGTTTAAAATTCAACATAGAATTAATTGTTCATCTAAATGGGTTATTTACCTGGTAGAACATGTCTATGTCTCTCTCTATTTCGGACAGATGGCTAGAACATGTCAGTCTCTCTTTATTTTGGTCAGATGGTCAAACAGTTAAAGGAAAGAATACGATTTTATCTGAATGACGTCAGATGCAAGAAAGAAAAAAGTGCTTTGAACATTCAAAAAAATATCCAGGCACATTTTTGTATTCATAGGTACAGAAAAAATAGTTCACGACTGAAAGAGTATGACTGAGTAGCAAGACTTTGCGAGTATTAAAGATACACATTTGATAAAAAATACAGGGGCTCTTTTTAGAGCTGCTTTAAATGGGCAAATGTGAACTAGATGGCTTTACACTGACACTGGACAGCAACAATCTGATTGGTGGAATAAAGTCATAAGGCCTATAACTTTTGTTGCAAAATGCAGTATGATAAATGGGCATAATGCATTGTTTTTGAGGAGTAAAATGAATGTTTTAGAATGTTAACTCTTCTGAACAAGAACTAGAAACAATGCATAAAATTTAGCTTTTTAGACATGATTCAAATGCTATACAGCTGTATTCGATAATGAAAATCTGATTGCTGCTAAGATCATGTAACTTTTTAAATTTGGTATAAGGTGGCCTCTTTCTATTCTGATAAAAAAGGATATAATCTATTGACTGTACTTAGTTAAA
>NC_056750.1:305638818-305776830 GCF_019279795.1 Protopterus annectens
TAAATAAATTTTCTCTATTTTAAAGTGCAGGTCTGATTCTGTCCAAATAAACTGCTGCCTTGACAGATACCTCCCTATGATATGACACAGGTATGTAACAGGCATGGTTGACTTTTGTAGGCATGCAATAATGTAATGAGGTACATGATGTCTGCATCATTATGTGCATATGTCTCATTGGCATGGTTCAGCTGCACCACGGGCAAAGACATGTGCAGTTAAGTGTTTATAACCACATTATGCTGTCATCCACTTGTCAAATAATAAATGCCACATCACTGTCTTGTAGATACTTAACAGCATAACCCCATCCATTTATTTTATCCCCACTGTTCCACCTTTGTCCTTCATTGACAGAGGTGACAGGTGCTGCCTGAGGTTTCTTTTTTTGGGGATAAACTCTTGGCTAGGCTTGTAAGGGCTCAATGGACATTAGTCTAGTAACCTCCTAAGACCCTATAAGACTACATTCTGTCCTTAGCATCCTTCTATGGAAGATAAAGGGCAAGTTCTTATTAGCCACTGTGGTAAGGCATATGCACGTAAATTCACATATTGCAGATGCTGCTGGAAATGATCTCATTTATGGCCATCTTATTCCTATACTGCAGAGTCCAGACTGTTGTTACTTGGTGATACTGTGTGCAGGAGAGGTGTCAGCAAGTGATGATTTCATTGTAGTATGCCTTACCTGGTATTTTATGTTTATAGCCGATGTACATCTCATATCATATGCGAGTAGGGTTCATACCTCTCAACCTTTTAGAGCAAGAAATCTGAACAAAGCCATAGATAATGGGGGGACAAAGGCCCAGAAACAGGGACACATTTCAAATGTTGCTCTTACAAACTTAGAAAGTTGATAGAATAACAGGTTTTGCATTAGCATGAATTTTCTGAACTGAATGATGTCTAAGTCAAATGTCTGTCATTATGTTTTGACTTAAATCCTCTGTGATTTATCAATTATTTGCCAGAAAACCAAAGATTTAGGATGAACAGATAAAACATATGAGCCAAAAATCTGGACAGTTGAGAGCCATGGTAGGGTTACGAATCCTGTGAAAAAGGTTGCTATGGTTTTTATGGCACTGCGATCATATGTTTACAATTTTCAGTACATCAAGATTGTGCTATGCACTTCTGTATTAATTTTGCTGTCTTGGACTTTCTACATCCATACTACACAATCTGTGATGTGTGCGTTACAAGTGGGGACTTTTTTATGTAGCCATTAGGATCCTTACCTGTGTGGTTTGTACTTGTGCATAATTTGGGGTTGCTTGATATTATGATACTCTCTTACAAACTAACACATTGCACAGAATACTGCATGTCAGCAAGTTGTTACTGAATAGTTCATTGTAGTTTTAGGGCACCTCACTGCATGCTCACTAACTGTATCCCTGTGTATCACAGTCTACTCATAAAACAGACCAAACTCATCATCCTGCCTAGTAACTATACCACCAAACACACACACACACACACACACACACACACACACACACACACACACACACACACACACACACACACCTATTGTCAAGAGCAAAAGAGACTATGTGATACAGACAAAAATCACCCTGTTAAGATATTTTGCAGGGATGCAGGCCCCCTCCCCCATGCACCCTCCATTTGGGGGCTGGACCCCCACATTCCCTGCATCTTCCTCTTTTCAGTGTTTGCAGGATTTCTAACTTAGCAAAAAAACGGTGTTAGTGTTCGAGTATCATATCTGTTGGATCTCACCACCTGAAGGACTTCTGCAGTTCCACATCATCATTATCCACCATACTCCTCCTTTAGATAAGTGGCTGGTGAAAACTTCCCTCACATATTATTCATGGCTGATATACAACTACATTACCCATGGTTGCTGTGTGCAACAGACACATATGCAATCATTGTGAAAGAACTGCAACTTACAGAGTTATTTTCCAATAGATGACACCCCCATACATGCTGGCCTTGACAACAAATATCAAATGGTCACAGTAAATCTGACCCTTGAAGTAGGAGAATAAGTGTTTGTCATAGTTAAAAATAAAAAAAATAAACATTGCAAGGGTAAATCCAAACCTCTTGAATGTCTTAAAACCAGAAGTCTCAGCGCTTTCATTCACCATCATTGAACTTCATCAGAAGCTGGTTAAAAATAAATGAAGTCTCCTTATATAACCTTTTGATAATTGCGCCAAAAATTTTAAAGTGACATACATCAAATAAACATACACAAACCCATCACTTTAAAACACAGACCATTCAGTGATGTAAAAAATACAGCTATGAATTGAAATGCATCTTAAAATAAATCTTAAAAGGTTGTAAAAATAATCATAATACATTTATGAAATACAAGATGCTCTGATCTTTAGAGCAGGTTTCGAAGAAACCACATCATTTATGCCAGGCAGGCTAATGGCATTCAACAAAATTTGCCAAAATAAATCTCTTTTTCTAGTAGTTTACAAGTCACCACCCCTAGGTTGCAATTCTACCTTTTCAAGTACAGAGAAGGAAAATTTCTTGAAATCATTATATCTTATACTATGTCGAAAAAGGGCATTACATTGGTGAGACCTTTTTATAACAAAAGTGTGTGTTGGTAAATACGGGACTTAAGGGAGTTTATTTTTAACCAGTTTCTGATGAAGTTCAGTGGTGGTGAACGAAAGTGCTAAGACTTCTGGTTTTAAGACATTAAAAAGGTTTGGATTTACCCTTGCAGCGCTTACTTTTTATTTTTGGATTGACAGTACGTTGTTGTGGAACCTTGCTTTGGGATGTTTGTCATAGTTGCTCTGATGATTTATTTATTGTTTTATTTATTTTTTTTTTTTTTAAACAAAATTTATCCCCGTCCATATACAAGCAGAACTTGGACCTATGGATGGGAAACAGAAACTTTACCCTGTGACTTCCCCCTGTACTACTAATGGATGGATGCAGCTCCTAAATGCTTTATTGCATGCATGAGTCCCCTCAAATTATCTATGGTATAATCCCAGTTATTTTCATTAGGAGTAATATATAATTATCAACCACTGGATGGTTAAGGCCAGTCTCAAACCAAATGAGATAGGTTATTTCAAGCACAAAAAGGAATATTGGCTATGATTAAAATGGCCCGCAAGGGCAGCTAGCCTGTACTTAACTATGAACCTATGTACTGTTTATTAGTCACTGTGAATAAACTGACATATTTAATGCAAATAATTTTAAAAGAACACCATTGATTCAGTCTGGAAGAGGGTCGCTTCTAGGACTACAGATATGTCAAGCAGCCTTTCCGTACAATGTTTTAACCTTCCTCCAAAAACGTGTACTCTCTGAAATACTTATATACTTTATTATCAAAACATCGTGCAGAGCAGTACAGTTCTGTGGTTGTGCTTTGCTGCTGTAATCTACCTTCAGGCATCCTTGTACTATGTTTAATACAGTTTAATAGTGTTAAACATACCCTTGCAAACACAATCCTTAAACTGTTTAACCCAAACTTAGCTACTGGTTTTGTCCCTAATGAGAGGTGCACTGCACTGATGATACCCCTCTATAAGGATGGCCTTACTGCTCGCCCAGTAATTATAAACTCATCAGCCTTTCAAGCCTCACCTGAAAATCCATGGAACACATTATAGCTGACCTCACAAACAGCAATATCAAGAATATGATTAGACTTGACCCCAAAGAGTTTGGCTTTGAACTGATAAACTTCCTCGAAAGGGTTACAAAGGCTGTAGACAATGTCCATGCACATAACGTACAACTTACCTTGACACGGCCAAGGCCTTCCACACTATTCTCCATGCTGGTATCATACAGAAGCTAAATGCTTAAAATATGACCCATACAAGATAAGATAGATAGCAAACTGGCAGAAGCCACATAGTGGGAGCTGCAGGTTTCATCAGAAAGTATGAAAGTGACCCTCATGGCCTGCTGCTGGGCTCTCTCCTTTTTGGCACTTTTCAAATCTCCAAGCAGGCAGACAAGACCTCTGACTAATACAAGTTGCAGATTACTGCAAATTGGAGCTTGTTCTTAAGTCAACTTCTGACACCCAAATCCTCTAGAATGAACTCCCCATAGTAAAATCTATGTAGTAAAATTAGGCTCAAACTAAATGCTAATAAGTGTAGCATCATAACTTTTGGTAGACAACCCCAAAAGTTCTTATCTAAAAAGGTCACAGACCTAAAGTCCCTGAGCCACCAAGAGTGGAAAGCTATATCCCTTTATTCAGTATCTTATAGATTTTTCAGTCTAGATCTCTGTCTCACTTGCCATGCCATTAGAGCCCCATTTGCCCTAGACCTCCTGTATCTCTGCAAGTCTAATACAGCCACCTGTACCAAAGTCATGGAACTTAATTTTCACCAACAGGTAAATAATACCTAGTGTAAATAATACATAATGGAGGGTCAGGTTTATAACCCAGCATATCCCAAAACTCTGGGATTCACTTTAACTGCATATTAAGCCATGTGACTCACTATGTTTCTTTAAACATAGCATGTATGACTGGATGGGTATCCACAAATTTCCTTTGAGATTGGATCTCCTGGAGTAAGGAGGTGCTGTGTGAGGAAGCATATAGGCAATGCATGATGGTCATAAGACTTAGAAACCCTGGAATATCTGTGAAATCTGTGTTGCCCTTTATGGACCCCTGTCACCATACACTGCTGCATCAGGTGTGGTTAGCAGGTCTACAACCTTGATGGTGAAATGACATCTCTCTTGAGGTGTCCTGCATTGCAGGTGACTTGGCAGTTGCATTAATGACATACCTTTTGATCCTTCTGTGCTCACCTGTTTGGCTCTTCAGGTGCCTTTGTGTCACACAGGTAGAGTCCAGCTCATTCAGAATGCATGCCTGCTATGGATGGTCAGCATAAAGTGTTTCATAAACCTCAACAGCTGAATATAGGACTATGATGTGATCTTTGATCTACTCAGTCTCCTGGGCACCTGTGCCTTTGACACATGGAAAACATACTTATTTCAAAATTCAGTAATTCTGAAAAAACTGAATTTTGAAAAACAGTTTCAAGCACATTTTTTGCCACATAGTTTCAAAAGTGGAGATGAAATTTTTTAAATGGGATATTTAAGGATAAGTCCCCTGCCTGAGGAGCTGTGGCTATACCTTAAAGAAAATGGACATTAAAATAAATTGTCATTGCTGTTCTACTGGATGGCACAGTGCTGCAATGGCAGCATTGCTGCCTCACAGCAAGAGGTTCTCCAGTTCGATTTTCAGCTGGAGTGCCTTCTGTGCGGAGTCTGCATGTCCTCCCTGCATCCGTGTGGGTTTCCTCCCATGTTACAAAGACATGAATCTGGAGCATTTCTCCCCGGGCCGCCACTGAAAATTGGCTTGTTCCAAGTCAGACTTTCCCAGTAAACAAATGTTAAATAAAAAAAAAAAAATACTGTACAGTCTCATCACCTGCTTCACTTTATACAGTCTTCTAGATGGTAGACGCAGCGCTTTGGTAATCCATCTTTCAGGTACCATCCTTTAAGGACTGGGTATGTCAGACACATCGTGTATCAAAACAGAAGTTTCCAGTGTGTATGTCACAACTTGTGTGCCATTGAATAATAAACGTAAAGTAAAAGCCGGACCCACCAAACTACAGGCAACAAATGCAACCTGTTACTACCAGTTTGACTTCCCAAATGACTGAAGACAACAATAAATACGGTTATAATAAAATACCACCTGAAATTCTTTTACATATTTGCATTTGTAATTTGTGTGCCTCTTTTACATTTATTAGCTTACAGGGCAATCTCTGACCTGGCCCTGATGGAAATGCTACACGTTTGTAAATCATGTTAAACAAAGCTCCTCCATGGGCCCTATTTAAGCTTAATTTGGATGATTGGATGGATAACTGGAAATTCACCCCGGGGGGAGGGTTCCACCTGTGTCCCTCAGACAAGGGTAGTAGGTGCTAATTTTAGGGTCTATATATATCATGTCGTCGAAAGCACATGTGTTTGAAAGACGTGATATTGAACCAGGAATTTCGAAATCCAAGAATTTCGAACACACAGAACAGAGATTTTTTTCCCAGGGAAAAAAATTGGTGTTACGGTACAAAAATAAAAAAACACGTACACTTCAAACTTTTACTAATGTGGGGGGCTGTGTCTCCCACACTCCCCCTATTTAAATATACCAACTTTGAGATCGCACCACAGTGGGGGAAATAGCAAAGCCACAGAAACAGCCCACCGATTTTTTTTCCTTGGGGAAAAAAATTGGTGTTCTGCGGCTTCGCTATTTTCACATTTCGAACTTCCCGGTTAAATGTTACGGCGTTCAGACACCCGTGCCTTCATACTCCTGATATAGACCCCTGATTTTCATGTCTGCTTGAACCAGACACCCTTGGGAACATGGGTTAAACTTGGCTAGGCTTGTAAGGGCCCTGGGGCCATTAGCTTAGTAATCTCCTATGATCCTAAGATCAAACTGCATGATGGTCACTCACTCCAGGGATCTTAACCTAGCCTCTGACATGAACAGATCCTGCTGGACAGACAGATATATTGCTTGGAGAATGTCACTTCTCTGGAACAAGCTTCCAGTTCCTGTGAAACAGAGCCCCACCCTTATCCTCTTCAAATGCAACCTAGATCAATGGATGGGTGACTACAAATTCACTCCTGGGGTGGTGCCCATGTCCCTTCTGGACAGAGGAAGTCAGTATTAAGTACCATAGACCCTTACCTCTGTGAACTTCAGTCACTTAGCCACTGACCATTGGGGAAACTTGGGATAAATATGGCTAGGCTTCTAAGGGCTCAGCCTCTAGTGTTAGCCTAGCAACCTTCTATGATTGTACAAACCTATGAACATAGATCAAACATCTCGACAACAAGTGATAGCAATACTTCAGCTATACCAGACATGACCTGCAAAAATCATGTCATTAATGCAAGTTAGCCTAACCAGATAATACAACACATAGCACAGATTCCTCTTAGCAAAATACTGCCTTTAATTGGATACAGCAGAAACCATTTAAATCCTACTAATACAAAAATAGTAAAAACTCAAATTTTCCTGCTTATAACTTTGTTTTTTTTTCTCCTTTTGATTTCCTCTCTCTCACGGTTAGCAAGTAAAGGCTCAATATTCATAGATACTATAACTCTTCTACAAACTTGAACTATCTTAGGAGCCTTTGGAATCTGAGGAAACGGTACTATTGTTGCTCAGCCAGTGTATGTACAAAAATGGAAAATAACTAAATAAATTAATACAGCACATTCAAGCAACGACTATTCTCTGTCTGGAATACCCTGCTCCAGTCAGACTGAAAAGAACATTACTTTTCTTAAAACTGTGCACACTGCATACCAGAACATTTTTCAATATAACCAGCTAGAACAAAGTTATAGAGTCTAACCATCTCGCACAATTTATGCTTTGACTTACTTTGGAACCTAGATATTCATCACTACAGTCCTCTTTCAGAAGTCCTTGAGCAAAGGGCAAGGTCAGCAATATGCCAAAAGTTCTGTTCACTTTTTTGAAGGCTAGTTCTTTAACAAAGCATGTTATAAATTCTCATCATTAGGCAATATAGTAGCATAGCTTTTCTCAGCTGCAGTTGAACCCATTTAACATCTAATATTTTTGAAATTGCAGACTTAGAAAATATTTGGTTCTCTAATGTGTTCTTTCCCCTGTCTCTGATATTTTGTGGTGTGACAGTTCAAGTAGCTAAGGGCTGCATCTACTTTTTGGGAGAAACCTTCTAGAATGATGCCCTTGACAATTTATTTTCTTGTATGCAAATGAGGAATGGAACTTAAGTTCTAGAACTATGACTCCAGAAAAGCTTGAACATTTCTTTTAAAGAACATTTTAAAAATTATGGCTAGGATACAGAAAGATCCCCTTTACCCATGCCAACTGGCCAAAGGAATGGGCAATTAACATGACAGAGATAGAAAAATGTCCTATTCAGAAACGTGGTAAAGCCCTTCAGAGAAACACCTCATTAGAGGTTCATTAACATGTCTCTAAATCGAATATCGCACTGTCACAGACCTGCCCACACTAGTGTTTTCCCTAAAAGACCACATGTAGCAGTAGCCTAGGCATCCCCCATTCAAGCACAGACATTCACAGACATGCATACATATACATCCATACAGCCACAAACAAGCCACGTGACACTCCCTCACACTCACTGAAGCATTAACTCACACACTTGTATGCACACTCCAAAACACAGACACACACACAGTTTCCCATACTTACCTCCCTGCAATGTAACTACCCAAATAAACACACACAAATCAATTCAGCTGCACTGAAGCCCCCACAAATATGTGTACATACAAACGCACGCACACAGATCCACGATACATACTTGTACTGTGACTGTTCCCATACAAGTGAAGGGGTGAATGCAGTCAAAGGATGGTTCTCTCTTTTTACTCCTTGAGAAAAAAATCAATTTGGCAGAGCAATTCTTTCATCTTAAAAAACATTCTAAATAATAAACATCTGTCTTTCAATCATATCAGGAAAGTGACAACGTTGGTGCCTGTGTAAAGTTTTACAAACCTTTGCTAGCTATTTCAGTATGAAATATGACTGGTAGACAGATGTACTTACTTTTATTGGTTGTCCTCTGAGCTATCAGCATGAGGTGTATTAGAAACATTACATCAAATCTCAGAAAGGAAATGGGTCTACGAATCACAATATTTCTGCTGAAATGGTTTCTGACAAATGAGTAATGGTGTCTGGTAATTACTAATTTTTAATTTTATCTGGTCAAAGTTGTTGAAATAATAGTATCTCACAAATACATTATGTCAAGTTTTACATTTTTGTGCCATAGTGTACAGTTAATGTGATCTGGATGTTCTGGAACTTCAAAATGTTGTCTTACTATTAAAAGCCATTGTCACATCCCATGTCCTTCATAGATATAGTTTA
Organism: Protopterus annectens; assembly: GCF_019279795.1. Classification (NCBI taxonomy): domain Eukaryota; kingdom Metazoa; phylum Chordata; order Ceratodontiformes; family Protopteridae; genus Protopterus; species Protopterus annectens. The sequence goes on from NC_056750.1 coordinate 305,647,799, forward strand.
TAGATTAGTACTAGGCTAACTGCCTTTGTGGGACATTTTAAGCCTAGCCAATTACCCCATGTAAGGATCAAACCCTGTACCTTGTCTCTCTAAAGTAAACACCTTAACCATTATACCAACCTCCCATGGAACCATATTTTTAAAATCATCTCATAAGACTGATTGTTTTAGTAAATAATAGTATATGTCTATAGGGCTCCTTGGCACAGATTTATAAAGCCTACACCATGACCCAGATGACCCATGATAGAGAAGTGACTCCAGAACCAAAGGAGCCAGTAATTGGGGATGAGAGTGAGGGAAATGCTGGCTTGCACATCCGGTGACCAGGAGGCAGTCCAACTCTCTGCAGTGCAGGAACCATGTAGCTAGAGAGATGTACAGTATGCACCATTAGGTGGGAATGCTTTATTAACTTCAGTAACCTCAGAAATTAAATCACTTGTCTGCTGGTATTACAGTGAAATTAGTGACGGTATGACAGTGTGGTGATCTATTTTGGAGTACTTCACCCGTTACAAATGCTGTGTGAGGATGGTATTCGTTTTCAAGTTCAGGGATTGTACGGGCCTGTAAAAACTTTTTTTATGCTGTCCCATTACATTAAATGAGCAGCTTCAAGAACTTAAGTGTAAAGAAGTGTAATCCAAACAACGGGCTTCAGTCTTATTTACTAGGACATGTAAACAACCAAAGTGACCTCAGAGGTTCCTTACAAAACAATACAAGGTGTAATACCTGCCTTAATCTGGAGCACCTCAAAGCCCTTTCCCTCTACTCAGTCTCCTATAAATTGCTGAGGGGTGTTCTATGCCTAGCTGACAAGGCATCCGCAAATGTCACACTTATGAATCTTCTACATATTTGTAACTCAAAGAATACCAGAAATATAAGGTCTAGGGACTTGAATTTCATCTGTGACTTAAGCAGAGCATGCTGGAGAGACTTAAGCAGAACATACTGGAGATACAGAAACCTTTTTTTAAACACATTTATTGAATTATCACTTGTAACATAGGCACATGTACATTAATATAAAAGTAATCAAAGTGCATTAACAAGTTCACATTTACAAACATTATGCTTCACATATATTTCTATATATCATATAACCTAAGCAAGATTACATAAGTTATTCAATTCCTGCCTTTTTTTTTTTTTTAACAAAAAACATCTTTATTAAACCACTTACCACATAAGTAATTATACATTAATATAAATGAAAACAAATCACGCAGACACAATCCTAGTTGCAAGTTGTTTACATTACAAACCATACTGACACATTCCCAGTTGCAAACATTATACATCACTTATAACCTACCCAATCATTTTCAGTCAAACATTACATAGCTCATTCAAGTCCCACCTTCCTTTAAACCTCATTCCTGCCCTGTATGTACTGTTCCCACAATTCCCCTTTTTTCCAATGTACTTTGCTCCTACCCTTTTCTAAATATCTCAGTTCTAGTTGTTTTATCTCTGTTACAAAATTCACTACTACTACTATTATAGTTGGTTTAGATTTTGATTTCCATTTTCTAGTAATTGCTTTTTTTGGCAGCCACCATAATTAGACACAACAAGGCCTTACCATGTATAGGTAATATGATTCTGTATCATAGCTCAGAAAAAATCATCTCTTTCATCACACCAATATGGCCACCCAGCATCTCTGACAGTGCATCTCGGAGGAAATCCTTAAAGTCCACCAACTCACCACACTCCCAGAAAATATGTTCCCAGGTACATTTTTCTTTCTTGACACACCTCCAACATTTGCTGTCTACCTGAGGAAAAATTCTCTGTCCCAGAAACTGTTCCACCTGTGGAACAGGCTTGCCATTCATGTGAAGCTGAGTTCATCCATTACCAAGTTTAAGCGCACCCTAATTCAGTGGATGGGGAATAGGAAATTTACACCAGGCCTGGCACCCATGTTCCTTATGGACAGATGTAGCTTATAAATGCCTGGCTCTCAATGTTCTAATTCAGATACAAGACATCATCAATCTTTCATGAAAACTTGGCTAGGCTTAGAAAGGCCCCCTCAGGTGATTCATTCTGAGGAAGGCATAACAAAATCCCGAATGTCAGCAGCTAGAGGAGAGGTTAGACCATTAAGACAACATTTTTTGATATTCACTTCTTCCTGAGATCAGCTGTAACCCAACGGAAATGGACACAGTTTCAGAGGGAAGGGCTCAATGGTCAAAGGCATGAGGGGCTAAATAGTGTCAGTCTGTCTCTGTATGTATACACGTGTGTACATGCATGTACATAAATAATGCAAATGAGCACACACACACACACTGAAAGGAAGGAGACTTCACATCGGGAATCATTAGACAGTCAGCGGAAGTCTTGTGTGCCTGTGTGTGAGTGAGTTGGAGACTGGTAGGTACATCTGATTCAGTGAATATTGGTGTACATATATATAATATTGGCTGATGGGTGTGTCTGTGCATGTTTGCCTCAGAGATTGGTGAAACAAAGGAGTGTGTGTGTGTGCACGCGCAAGAGAGAGACAGATCAGTGAGACTGCATGTGTGCTTATTAATGCAAGACCAGTGGACTGTAGGGTGGTTAATGAAGTTCCTATTTTTTCCCCAGTGTTGTGTGATATCAGTGTTAGCATTTAGTAAGTTGAAGGAGGGTGAGGATGCCCTGTATAAAAACTCTTACTTTGTTAGTATAATTCTTCTCTTGACTTGGGGATAATGGATGATATCCCTTACTGTACCACATAGCACACAATGACCATTTAAACTTATTAAAAAAAATCCATACAAGAAAGGCTGCAACAGTTACTGTTGTCATCAATACGAGGTATCATTTACTTTCATTTACATTATATATATATATATATATATATATATATATATATATATGTATTAGAACTGCTGAAATACAGAAGAAAGTCACTGTTCTTTCATATGTTTTACCTTTTCAGTTTCATTTGTGGCTAGCTTGGTGTGTGCTGCAAAGAGCACTGCTGTAATGGCAGACATGGACTGCCCTCTGGAAGACCTTCAGAGAATGAAGAATGCTGTGAGGCATCCGTCAGCTGGCACATGAACGCAATGTACTAAATGTGGCTTCCCACTGAGATGGTGCTATATTTACAGTTGTTTATAAAGCCAAACATAGGGTTTGCACTAGTTCGTCTGTGACAGCATTATGAAAGTGTTGTAACTGTTTAACTAGATATATTTTGGAGGTGGGAGATAATCACACAATTTGCTGGAGTTGGATGTGTCATTCCAAAGAGGAATAATTGTCAGTATTCAATGGAGAAACGGGTTGGAGAACACTGAATAAGTGATCAAGACTGCTTTACAAGAGGTTTTATCAATGTGTTTCGATAATTAATGCACTATATGTTTCTGCAAACTGTGAGATTTAAAACGAACTCTCATGCAGTAAGGAAAGCTGGGAGTTTTTATATGTTTCAGAAAACATGCCAGCCAAATATGATCTGATCTGTACATGAGTGGGAGGTTACCTGCACTTCAGCAAGAAGAGCTCAAACATTATTAATGAGGAAATAAGGAGATATGGAAAAATTCTAATGCAAACCACTGCAGGGAAGCATGAAGTGTCTGTTAGACAACCAGTTAGCTATCCAAAGCACAAAATAAGGATTTATATTCAGATTTAGTAGTGGAGCAAGAGTGCAGTGAAGGGGGCAACTTCTCTGGGTTAGGGGATATGTTTGGGAGGCTAGTGCTACAGTTGTTTTCTGTATTCATTCTAACTGGTAGTAAAGTGTAGACCTATGCACTCAGGACTATATGTTTTATGGTTGGAGTGTAATTTTTTTTTAAATTAAACCATCTCATTTTGAATTCTTTACCTCCCATGTCAATTGCCTATAGAAAAGGCCATACTTCAGTACAACAAATAACTCCAGGACTTATTTCAGAGCTAGATATGGAAAATGTATATATATGTTCATAGATTAGTACTACACTAACTGCCCTTGAGGACCATTTTAAGCCTAGATAATTACCCCATGTGAGAATCAAACCCTGCACCTTGTGTCTGTAAGGTAAGCATCTTAGCCATTATGCCAATCTCCACATAAACATGCAGGTACACAAATTTGGAGTTTGTATAAATCAGTTTCCCAAACCAGGGGAATTTGAAGGCACCTAATTACTGGATTGTTCAGAATAACCAGCATTTCCACCTTTTTCCAGTTATGTCGCCCTGCTAGACAGGGGCCTGGAGAAGTAAATATTGTGGGAAGAAATATCCAGGGAATTGTTATGGCTAGGCTTGCATAGGCCCTAGGGCCGATAGCCTAGTACCAACCTATGAACCTATGTTCATATTTCCAGGTTTGTCCTGTAAAAATATAAAAGCATGTATTTTTTTAATTATAAATGAACTATGTAATTTCAAGTTAAGGTACTATTAGGAGATCATTCTCTCCTCCTACCTATGCAGTCCTTTTGATGGAATCTGCTTAATGACAGTGTACCTACAATGATATCGATAGGTATATACTAGGCAAAAATTTGCAGTTCATTACAAGCCTAGCAAAAAAACACCTGTTCAAAGGTTCTCTCCAGCTTCATGGAAGGCAAGACAGGATAGAACTGGAGAGAGTTTGCATCTAAGTTAACCTTGAAGGTAGCAGGAGTGCTATTCTGCTTGACAGGCAGTGGAAATTTGTTCCAGTGTTGAAGGATATGTTGGGATATATGAATCAATCATGCCAATGTGTCTTATTTATCTGTTGATGATGGTTTAGTTCCTTTAAACTGGCATTGGAGGTGCCATTTTCCTCTGTGAAGGAATAGGTGGTCGAAAAGGCCGGGGTCTTTCATCACTTAAAAAGTTAGATACAAATCTCCTTGGAGATGTCTATAAGACACTGAGTGCAGAGAAAGAGGGCCGAGGATCTGTCCAGATATCTAAGTTTTTTTTAAGATAATGGGTTTAAAAAGAGAAATGAGTAATTCTAGTGGTGATGTCTTTGGTAATTACATGAGCCAGATAGAAGGGTTTCTGAACTACTGCGGAGACAAAGGTCAAATGATAGGGAATTATCAACAAGAGTGCCCATATCCCTTATGCCAGTGTCTAACTTGGGGGGGGGGGGGGGTCAACAGTATGGTATGTGAAAATGCTTTGTTTACCAAAATGAATCATGCTAATTTTTTCACATTTAATCTGAGATCACTTATCTTGTGAAGACTGAGTCATTTGAAAATTGAACACCACCACTCAGTTTGCAATCATGTGCAAACTTAGGTCAATGGTCAAGAGTGCTGGCCTGAAGGTCTGAGAAATAGATGTCAAACAGAAGATGGCCTTATACTGTGCTGTGTGGTACACTATTTTTAAAGTTTTTGCTTTCAGAAATACCACCTGTGACTCTAACTACAGGGGTTCTGTTAGACAACCAATAGCGATCTGCAGCACAGCAGAAGGCTTTATATTCAGATTCAGTAGCATAGAAAGAGTGGGGTGAATGGGGCAATTGCCCTGTGTGCAAAGTGTTAGGGGGCATGATTGAGAGGCTAGCTCCGCAGTTCTTTTCTGTACCAAAATGCTGTTAGAGAAAGGCACTTCAGTTTAGCATTTTTTGTTTATTCTTCAATTATAAGAGCTGGAAGCCGTAGACTGGCTGAATTACTGTAAGAAGCCATTTTCTTTGCTCTTCTGTTGATAGCTGACAGAAGCACGGATTTGAAGGGGCACAATTGGTTGAATTACTGTAGGAAGCCAATTGGCTTTCTACAGTAAAAAGTCCTTTGTATTTATTTATTGTTTTGCTTTTCACTTGTAGAGCTGAGGAGGTGGGTGCACATTTGTGGGAACTGGCACAGAGTACTAGTTGAGCCAGCTGCACCTCTGTTCAGATTTACAAGTCAATTGTGCCTGTATGAGGGGTAGTGTCAAAGGCCATGGCTAGGTCCAGATATGCTGTAAGTACTGTCTAACCACTAACCATTGTTAAGTTACTTTTTCAAAGAAATAATGAGTTTAAAGAGGCAGGACCTTCCCTTGACAAAGCCAAATAGATGACCATCCTGATTTAAGAGATTTTTAATGTCCTTATTAATGAGTTCTGAGATAATGTGTTCCATAACTTTACATATGAGGCAGTGACACTAATGGGTCTATAGTTACCAAGATCTGTGGTTGGGCAACCCTTGTATAATGGCATTACAATGTCAGGCACATAAGCAGCAGAAAGACTCGGATTAAAGGTGTTAACATGGGTTCAGATAAGCCCTGTTTGACACTAAATCAAGCAAACTAGTATATTATCAAGACCCATGGATGAGGTGCCTTTAGCTTTTGAAAAGTCTGAGACAACATGGTTCATAGTTGTTAAACAGGGTGGCTGGGAGCATTCTGGACAAGAGAATCATATAGGAAATGTACACCAATGATTTCCATTCATGTTCCTGTTGGAATTCAGAGAAGCATTACTGCCATTCTTAGAATATCACAAACTGAAGCGTGACTTTAGGGGAAGGAATATGCTAAATCTCATACTTCTAACATTCAGTCTTGATGGCTTATCTAGGGAGCAGGGAGAACTAAATAACAATGTACTGTTCTTCTGTACCAGTATATAAACTGTCTTTCGGCTTCTCCCATTAGGGGTCACCACAGTGGATCACTGGTCTGCAGATTGATTGGCAGTGGTGTTTTTATGGTGTCAAGTTGCCAGCCTGGTGCCCAACCTTCACAGAAGGTACACACACACACACACACACACACACACACACACACATCTACTGCATGTCTTTTAAAACTCATTCGACCAACGGTACATAATTGCATTAAATGTATTTTTTTCTAATCATCTTAAGGCAATAAGATCTGGATTCCAAAAGTAATGGGGAGCATTCTAGAAGACTCATTCTGGCATGTAGCTCTACTCCAAATCCTTGAAAGCTGACTTTCTACTTGAACAGCAGCAGTGAAGGTAGGAAGAGCATCCTAGATTAATGGTAGCACCTATGCAAATGATCACTTATTCATATAATCCATGATCTGATAATGTTATTCAGAAACATTCTATGTTTATCAAGCATATTACCTATGTATGGCAAACTCTGCAAAAGGCCGATTCACATGCAATGCTCCAGCATAGTCCAAGGATTGAGGGGATCATGGTTGTTGTTTGTCTTTCGGCTTTTTCCCGGTAAGGGGTCGCCACAGCAAAACTCCGGTCCGCTAATGATTGGCAGTAGATTTTTACGAAACGCTGAGGTGCCAGCTCGATGCCCAACCTTCAATGAAGGCATGCCCATTTATGCACGCATGTCTTTCGAATGCTACCCAACCGCCGGGAGGACATGCAGACTCTGCACAGAAGGCACTCCTAAGCCAAGTCAAGAATCGAACGGGAGAACCTCTTGCTGTGAGGTAACAATGCTACCGCTGTACGACCACGGCATAACTATTGAGGGGATCATGGTGCCACCTTTATATCAGCATTATTATTGCAGTCATTACAGGAAAAACACAAATGCCTTCTCCTTTGTGGCTAGGATTACACAAGTGTCATGCCCTGCGTATCATAGCTCTCAACCTTCCATCTCCAAAATGTGGAATACTGCTTTTCATAATGTGGAAAATGCTGACAAAATGTGGAACACTTATTAACTGATTACTAACAATTTCAGCCAGAAAGCTTACAGCATGGTTAGGTATGTTATTTTATACTTGCTTTTTTTAGATGGACCAGTATGATGTGTTTTAGAATAGATATTTTGTTATGCTTTTATATTATGCCTTTACATTTTATGGCATTGTTGCTTTAAGAAATTTCATTATTTGTACATGTGATTGTTATATGTTTTATATAAAAGGGATGTTGGGTAATGTGTACTTCATTCTGAGGAAGTTTCCATTAGAGAGACGAAAGTGCTCAATAAACAGTATTTTTGAGTGGATCTGGACCTCAGTTCTTTTTTCTGTGGATTTATGCCAGTTTAGTTAAAGCTATGAGTCAGAAATGACATTTAAGTATTTAAGTCCTGTGTGGTTCGAAGGGTGTTAAGCAAGAGTAGGGCCAACAATATGACAGATATTTCTTAAGAGCAGTTTCCAAGGGGGGAGGTTACTGTTTAACACCAGTGCAAGAGGGATTCTGGTGAGTTATTGGACTTGAAAATATTAAAGTAGTAGCACTTTGTCTAGTAAGATGTGAAATTGTTGTGTGATGATGTTTCTGGATGACTTAATGAAGACTGTACCAAGTCCATTATTATTTGTACATATTTTATAATATGCACATTTCTCTGATTTTTTTCTTCAGGTTGTTAGATATATAAATGTTTGTTAAATGGATATTAAAGATGTTTTTTTTTAAAACATTGGATGTTTGAGTCTCTTTATCATGCTAGCATACCACAGACAATGTAAATGTGTGTAACAATGGTTGTAATCGTGTCCATCTCAGTATCTTAGCACACCCTAGGTTTCAGAAAAGTACTCTTCTCTTACATTTATTACCCAATACTGATTGGTCAATTAGTGCAACTGCAAGAAAATGCAATTCAACGACAGATATGGAACCTTTAAGAAAAACATACTGGCTTATTAGCATGTCCCTAAATCAAACAATAGCTCTGTCTGACCTAATAGCACTAGTGTTATCCCTAGCAGCCCATGCATCACATTATCAAAGGCAATCCTACACATAACACTCACACACATTCAGACACCCATACAAATGCACCTCCCCACAGCTGGTCACAGTCACAAAAACCCTCACCTATTCACCTAACTGCACACTTTAAAACACACACAGACATACTGACACCACCTCATCGTTGCTGAACTTACCTTCACTGTGAGTAATCCCAGATTAGTGAATTGCTTATTTTTAGATGGCCAAGCAATTCTCTACATCTCTCACCTGAGCAGGTTCTGAGCCACATATATTACTGGTGTCCAGTATATGGCCAATACGAATTACTTACGTCCCTGAAATGCTTGCATTAGTATGCTGCTCTGCTTAAGAGGTCACCATCCGTGCTGAGGTGCCCCTAAGGAATAACCCTCACCAGTACAGTGGTCACTGAATTAGGATTCAGAAAGGCTTAACACTAAAATATTCCATCAATAAACCTTAGAAATTTTGTATACAGCACGTTAATGTGTTTAACGTGTACAATACATCTCAGGCAAAAGTAGGATACTATTTGGACTCCCTTTATAAAATGCCCTTATTCTGGTGAAGTCCCGTCATGTAGTAGACACCTCTTCTGCATAATATATAAATCTGTTTGGCACTTTTCTTCATTAATTAAACACATTATGTTGTCTACAGCTGCATATGTAAATAAATAAATATATATAACACTAGATGGTGGAAACATAACCTTAAACGTAGTGCTTCCCTCTGTATTTCCCCAAAAAAAATAAATACATATTCACTAGCTTACCGGCAAGCCAACAGCTGGCTTGATGCTGTTAGACACTGGCATATTGAACTCCCCCATACTAGTCTAGCCGGTCATATCACACACATGCACAAACATGTCATTAACAACAACTTACTCTTTCAAAGCTTTAACAGAACAGATAAAGCATTTTTCATATATTCTAAATGCATATCTAACTTTGGTGCATGTAAACTATACTTGCATATAGTAATTACTAGGTCACTACCTGCCTCAACTCAAACCTCCATCCTTAAGGCACACAACCAGTATTTCATAATTAACTAATTTATAATCAAGTAAATGAACACTGAATGCATTTCTCTCATGCTTTTAAGCAACAACTGGTTAGTTACATTAGTGCATCTTTCAAGGGCTATCCATGTTAATAGAATAACCAACAGATGAACTTATAAGTAGTCTAGGTTAATAAACATTCTAGTACATCATTCGCCGGGAGATCATTTGCAGTTATTTTGACAATATGCATCCAACTGAATATGCTAGAAAGCATGAAACTACTAGACATGATGTCCAGCAGGCATTCATTCTTAATAGTGAAGCATAGCCACAATTTTACTCTCTCCTGAAACAATACTCATACTATTACCACACACACATAAAAAGAAAAAGTGCCCTTCCAGGAAAAATCCTCCATGGAATCCATCAAATAATATGCATCTAGAGTGCAAATCTTATCTAAAGGAAAACAACTAATAAGTTATATCTTCCTGTCTTACCAATCATTTCTACATGTGTTTCTCAAACAGAGAATTAATCTTTATTCATATTAACAATAGTATTAGGTGAAGAATTTCCCCAAACTACTAAACGTCAGGGTGGCCACATAACTGACAAAATGATCAATGTATAGTAAAACCTAAGATCCGATATTTATTTCATCTTCCACCCAACGTGAAGCTTACTTAAATGCAGTATTTACATTCAATAACTTATAGATATTTGCCTCTGTGTACACAGTTAACTCGGTTATCAAATGTTTCATGATTAAGCTTATTTACTATTTTTTAATCTATCATTCTACGATCAGATATGTGATTGTCATTATGCCGATTCCAGGAATAATATGACCATATGATCTCAAGCTGAGAATGCCAAGGATCGCTAGTGCGCACAACTGGGCTTTCCCCTTCTAGATCCATGTTAGCGCTCTTTCCTGTGCCCACATTGGTCAGGAGATTCAATGGTTGACATTGCTTACACTGGTACTCCTCAGCATTCTCAGTGCTCTATCTTCTGGTCATGTTATATCCAGAATCATTATCATTTTATAATTATTGGCAAAGAAATTGCCCACACCCATAGTTCTTTTTTTAGGCAATGCTAGCTCGATAAACCTACCAGCATAACAAAACAAGCAAGTGAAAATATTAAAGTGTTACTGATCAGAGCTAGCAGCCTAAACAAGAAGCTTAACTCCCTACAAGCCTTTCTCACCCCAGAGGACATTGACATCTATGTAGTAACTGAGACATTGGTTTGAAAATGTGGAGGGCACTCTGGCTGTGCAGGCCTATAATGCCTTCCACACGTTTAGACCAGCCACTATGCAGGATGGGAAAAAAGGTGGATGTGTCTGAATCTACATCCAGAAGAGAGAGAAATGAAGGTTGGTAATGCACTGTGATGCACTAAACCTTCTTCATGTCCAAATAACCATCAGAAAGGTCCTGTACCATATATTAGCTAGTTATAGAACTCCTTCTATGGTAACAGAAAGCCACAATGCCTATCTACAGGACCTAGATTTTTTTTTTACTTTTTTTTATCTATTTATATTTGTTTACTGGGGTAGGACACTGATCTCAATGGATCATTTTCAGCCACATCCTGGGTGAATAGGAACACACAAAAAGTGAAAAAAAAAAACATTTAAAGATACAATGATATGCTAAAAACAACTATATGCATATATATCTACAGAATCAAGAATATGCTACAATAGCAATCACTCAGTATTAAACCCCAAAATTATTTTCATAGATGTTCCAAATTATCCAATTATAGATTAGGAAACCTGCAGCACCACTAGTGCAAATACACAGACATTCCTGGGCTTTGTCAATACAAATGACCTGGAACAATTAGTACTCACTAGGAGGCATCACATCTTCGAGCTTGTTCTTACTAATATGGTAGCATCTTGCACCATCCCCTGAGTGTCTTCAGAACTAGGTATGATCATAAAAAAGTCTCTTTAGAAATAAAACTATAACCAGAGATCTCTTTCACAGAAAGTACCTTTAGAAATTTCTTTAAGATAAGCTAACAGGCTTTAAAATAAAAGGAAAAGAATGTTGACCAAAGGTAAGAGCAATTCCTACAATGTCAGTGTCCACCAAAGACAAATGTGTGGCTAAAATAGCTACCCCAACTAAAGAAAATCACAAGGCAGTATTCAGTTATATTGTAATCTCAAAAGCACAACACAGCAATGCTCTGAGCTGATTGTGAATGTTACCGAGTTTGAGGATGAAGTTGTAGCAAACCTACTGGCTAAAACATTTAGCTGTAATTTTACCACTGTCTCCCCCCATCTGTCCTTCAGATATATCTGGAACTGGCTCTTCTCTGGTGATCATATAAGACTAAGTCCTAAAAGTGCTATCAAAAGCTAAAAATACTGCACTAATGGGTCCTGGCAATATTCTTGGATGTATCTTAAATAGCACAAAGCAAGATTCAGCCACACCCCTAATAGCATTGTTCATTCTCAGCCACCATGAAGGTATTGCACCAAGTGAATGGAGAACAGCTACAGTCATACTCCTGCAAAAGGGAGGACCTTCCACAAACTCAGACAATTACAGACCCATAAGACTGACCAACCTCATATGCAAAGCCATAAGGAGAAGCTCAGCCACATCACTCGGGATATAGGAGATTCCAGATACTGTCAGTTCAGATTCATCAAGGCCAGCTCATGCTTACTCAACTTGGTGGACTTGTTTGAAAAGGTCACTAAAGAAATGGATGAAGGCAAAATGGTACATACCACATACCACGAATTGGCCAAAGCTTTAGACAGAATGCCCCACTCAGGAATAGTAGAGAAGGTAAATAATCTTGGAATAAACCCTTAAGTTACCCACTAGAATGCCATCTGGTTCACAGATAGGATGCAGATAATCAAAATATGGGACATTACCTTCAAAAAGACACCAGTCACCAGTGGAGCCCCCAGAATTATGTGCTGGGACCTCTCCTGTTTGACATCCACTTTTCTGAAGTAAATGCCAATACCAAAAGGCTTTGGCTGACTAAGTTTGCAGATGACTGCAAGTTAGCAGTAGTCATTGAATCCTGAAATAACTTAGCCATCCTGCAGGAAGGTTTGTCCCAAATAAATAACTGGTGCCAAAATCATGGACTGAAACTAAATGCCAGAAGATGCATTACTGTATCCTTTGAGAAGTCATTTACCCCAGGAGAGAGATTAAAAATGTCAAAGTTGACAATATGCCCCTATGAGTTGACCTAGCTGTTCAGGATTTGGGAACACGTGGGCAGTGACCTAACTTTTAACCAACATGTGTCTATTGTTGTCAGAAAGTCCTTCTATATTGAAAAGCTTATAAACAAAGGGATTGTGTCTAGATGTAGAGATGTCAATGTCCCACTTTAATTAGCCTTCATTAGGCCAGTTACTGAATATAATGCCCCCTTAGGCATGTATCTGCCCATTCAGATACAACTGGAATGACTACGGAGATACCTTACTAAAAGGCTACAAGGCCTGAACAACATGTCCTACATGGACCGACTCAAAGCTATGTCACAATACTCTGTATTCCAGACTGCTAAGAGTTGACTTGTGTCTGGCTTTCAAGGCACCCTCTGACCCATGACTGAAGATTTACTGCACATTTGCAAGTGAAATGGCTTCACAAATACTTAGTTTAGCATTCTGAACCTCTTTACAACACCAACAGAACATTTGGAGGGACAGATACATTTCATAGTGGATACTGCTGCTATGGAACAGACTACCCATCCACATAAAACAAAGTTCATCCCTGTCCAGATTCAAGTGCAACTTAGATCTATAGATGAGGGAAAAAAATTACCCCATGACTGCCCCCTGTAAACCTAATGCATAGAGGTAGCTCTTAAATGTTTTATCCCATGCATTGGACCCTTAAATTATCTATGGTATGTCTGCATGCCCTCCCTGTGTTCACATGGGTTTCCTCCAGATGCTCCAGTTTTCTCTCACATTTCAATGACATGCAATAGGTGGACTGGACACCAAATTGACCATAGGTATGAGTATGCATGTGGCTGTGGAAGAACTACTGTGGCAGGGTTAGCCACCCAGTGGTGTAAACCTTTGCTCTCGATGATTGTCACTGTTGAAGTGACACCCCGACCCCATGCAAAAATGGGAAAAAGGGTTTGCGAATGGATGACTGGATCTCAGTTATTCTCATTAGGGGTAATATACAATTATCGACCATGGGATGGGTAAGGCCAAATGGAATACTAGCCTGACTAGCTTGGTCTGCAAAGCTATGGAAAGGATCATCATGGACCTCATAAATAAAGATATTGGGGACCTACAGACACTGGATCCTACCCAGTTTGGCTTTGTTAAGGGCAGATCCTGCCTCTTAAACCTGGTTGATTTCTTTGAAACAGTCACTAAGGCCATTGACGAGGGGAAGGTGTTCCACACAGCCTACCTGGACCTCACAAAAGCCTTTGATACAATACCCCACTCGGGCATTATAGATAAGCTCACCAGCTTAAATATAAACCCCTATGTCACTAGATGGGTTGCAAACTGGCTCAAGGACAGAACCCACATGGTTAGAATTGCTGGAGCCATGTCAGACTCCAAACCAGTTACAAGTGGCATCCCACAAGGCTCAGTCCTGGGACCTCTCTTGTTCGGTATATATTTCTCGGAGGTACAGGCCAACACGGAAGGACTGTGGCTGACCAAGTTTGCAGATGACTGCAAACTGGGCGCCATAATCGACACTCCAGCCGACACAAGCATCCTCCAAAAGGGCCTCATAGAAACAGACAACTGGTGACAGAGCCATGGCCTCAAGCTAAACGCCAAAAAGTGTATAGTCATCCCCTTTGGCAAAATAGTCATCCCCTTTGGCAAAAACAAAGTGCCCACAAATTACCACATAGGTGGTAATCCATTAAGTACAGAAGAAGTAATTAGGGACCTGGGGACCCAAGCTGACAGCAATCTCTCATTTGACAGCCTCTGGCCAATGTGGTTAGAAAAACATTTTATATAGCCCACCTAATCATGAAGGGATTTCACATCTAGATCAGGGGAGGTCATCGTGCCTCTTTACTCATCCCTCATCAGGCCCATAATTGAGTACAATGCCCCTTTTGGGATGTACCTTACCAGACACCTGCAGCAACTGGAAAGACCCCAAAAGTACCTCACCAAGAGGATCAAAGGGCTCAAACAGATGCCATATGCTGCCTGGTTAAAGAAACTCCAGCTCTACTCAGTGGCATACCGCCTGCTCAGAGGCGATCTGTGCCTGACGTATAAAGCCATGTCCAACCCGGAATTAATGGACATGCTGCACCTCAGAAAATCCAAATCCCATCGAGCTATGCGCTTGAGAGACTTGAACCTCAACACTGAAATAAATAGGACATGCTGGAGGGACATATTCATAACCCAGAGGCTCCCTTTACTCTGGAATAAAATCCCAGTCCAGGTTAGGCAGAGTCCCTCATTGACTTCTCTTCAAGAGGAATCTTGATGAGTTAATGGGAGATCGTAGGTTTACCCCGGGTATCACTTCTGTGTCACTGTTAGACAGAGGCACAGTATACTAACCTCGAAAAAGGGCATAGCAAAATTATTTTAAAATGAGTGGCAAAAGCCAAACACACTCTGGCTAGGCTTATAAATGCCATAGGGCAGATAGCCTAGTATGAACCTATATCTTGGTAGGGAAGGCACCTTCAGGGCCCTAGTTAGATCTAAAATCCTAGCACCAGAAGCAAGCCAGCTGTTAGTCTAGTCCTTTTCTCAGCCTTGTGAGTGTTGTATGTCTTTCAATGGAGTCACCAATGACTAAGGCACTTTTGGTATGTAGGCTTGTGGGTCCTTAGGTGCACAGGTAAACTCCCAAGAACAGTACATGAGTGTGGGTCTGCTACTCATGTTTTGACTACATGACTGAGGTAAGCTTTTTATATATATATATATATATATATATATATATATATATATATATATATATATATATATGAGAGATGTTACAGAACTGTTGTAATACAGTGGTGTTGTAGTGCTGAGGGCTCTCTATTCTGTTCTCACCTTGTATAGACATATTTCTAAAGGTCAGTTGATCTGCATGCAGTTAAATATACTAGCTGCCTTACTTTGGTCTGCAAAATGTGACCCTGGGAACATAGTCTAGACTTCACATTTTGTCATGAGGGAGAACAGCAGGTTCATTCCAGCCAACCAACCTAATGGATTTTTTTATGTATATACATACTCACTAAAAATTAATCCTTTAACATCACATCTCCTTAGCTCAAATTGCTTCTTATTCATTCATACAAATATATTTTTCTCCTTAATACTGAACTGTAACAAAAAACAGCATTGACTGAGTATCTTAGTAGGTATCTATTTAAAGTGATAAAACTTTAAAAGGATGGTTATAAATAACCTTAGTACACATCTGAAACGTTCCATTTGAAGACTTCATACCTAGACAGAGATAATTAGAGGTAGCCACACATGCCTTAAGTCGCTTCTAAAGCATATACATTCTCTATACATACAATTAATCTTAAAAAGTCATTTATATAAATTGGTAAACTTCCAAAATACATTTTCTATACATATAATTAATCTTAAAAAGTTATTTATATAAATTGCTAAATTTCCAAAACTTCAGAAGTTTTCTTTTTTTATTTCATAATTTCACATATTATCTAACTATCTTTTTAAAGGAACATATCTATTTAATTATATTAATTTAAAGGGACTGTTGTACTCACCTTTTTTCCAGAATTGTTGTTGGACCTTAGTATCTAATGCCCTACTGTAACTTTTATATTATTGTATGTGTGCCATTCCATTGTTTTCTTTCTCTATGGATTTTGTTTATTGCAAACAAAATGTCTAAACCTTATTAGTCAACCTAGCTTCCTTTGCCGAGTTTTCAGCGTGCATTATCCTGCAGAGTTCTTTGCAAGCAATATCATCAGACATAAGTGTTTTCACATAGAAGAGTCCAATTATTACGTGCCAGTCACCTGAGAGTGACTGTTTCTATCTATAAGCAAGTTACACAGAGACCTATGAAATGCATTAGTTTAGACAGATGGAAAAATGCTGTGATCTCAGTAAGGGACAGTGGTTCTGAGAGATACTCAGAAAAAATATACTCCACTGAGTACAAGGAGTATGCCTGGCTACACCACTGTATTGTACAATATGATAGTGAGAATGAGTAACTTACACAGTGACACAATGACCTCAACTGATTGGCTTGCTATCTCCCATAAAATTAGGTGTGCTACTCCTTAGACCTTTCTAATTTGTTGCATTGTGTCATTGAATGCTAGGTCAACAGTCATTGTCCCAAAGTTCCTAATGATTCTACATTTAATGCCAGTCTCTCAATGACAAGCAGCTGGGACTATACCCTTACCAAAGGAAATTGTGCTGTACCTCTGTATGATAAATTCTCTGCACAAGGAGCGAGTAATGACCATTCATTCTTGTAAAATGAATGTGTATACTGGGGCAAAACATTAACCCCAATGTGCAACTCTACCTGATATTGTCCATGTATATACCTGAAAAGAGAATACTAAATACAAGGTAGCCTAAAACTGATCCCCACAGAATCCCACTAATGACCTGGGCATGTAATAAGGGTGATCTCCCACTCTTTTTGAATCCTGTGTAATAATTACAACCCATCCCATTCCATTGAGTCATATATCCAACAAGAAAGAGAACATATTTACTTCCAAAAAAGATCTTCTACAGTAAGATCAGCCCAATAGCTCCTTTTCCTGCACCCACTTGACCTATTCATTCTTGCACTGGGGCAAAAGCTCTTCAGCCCAGTTATTTGCTTGTGGAGGCAAGAGCTGCAAGTTAAAGAGAAAGGTCGGTTGGAACATTATGTGTGCTGAACTATCCACACCCCAAAGGCAGCTTGCAAGCTTCATGATGTCTGCCTTGGGTGGTGCAACTATGCTTCCAAGCATGCGTAATCCCCCCCCCCCAAGCTACATACAACCTGCAACACGGACATGCTAAATTCTATATACTGACCGTGGTGCATATGTAGTCCTGCTGTTATTCGTCAATGGCCACTGTTAGGAAGTTTGATAATTTGCTACTTCCTGTTTTTCCAGTTGTGCTACAGTTTAAAGCACATGGAGAATGTATCCAATTAGAACCACCACAGCAGCAGACAGCAGAGAGATAAGTAACTGATGAATTTACTGTGATTGCTAAGAGGATCAAAGTGGTAGCTGCCTACTACTAGTTGCCACATTATGCCCTGACAACATATTCCCTCTTTGCCTTGCCCAAATGTCAGCTCTAAGAATAACAATAAGAAAACAGTAAAAGTCAGATGGAGAATGTACTCGCTTGTGCTCTAAAGGCATGACAAGTTTGTGAAGAGTTATTTTTCGCAGTCAGCTGTATGAAGCTATTTTGAATACAATCAAAGGGCCACATCCAAAAACTACCAGATGAAAGAAAGCCCCCATTAAGTATTTTTCAATACCCGTTCACTATATTAGGTGGGGTTTCCAGGCATCCATGGTCGTTCTTACAACTGATGGAGGAATCTGCAAAGTCATAACATAGTTAAGTAGCCAAATTCTGCTTTTATGAAAAATGTTAGCCATGTACTTCTGAGTATGGCTTGTGAAAAGCTATGTAAACAGCAGCAGTGCACATCTGCGAGTGATTCAGATACAAGAATGAAGTGAAACAGAAAGATCCCAATACCTTAGAGCTGAGTCAGCCTGAAGAATATTATCTCACTTTTGAAAGTAAAGTTTCCAGATGTCCTTGTTTATTGGAATATTTGGAATTTATGCAGGTGAACACATCATCCCCTATATTTATTTAATGTGTAGTGAGACGCTGGACTCTTCAAAAATCAAACATTACAGACAGTTTATGATGAGTGAGCATGTCAGTGAATGTAGACAACCAGCTGCATTAATTATTATAGTTAATATTTTACCCCAATAACTCTGCTTACAACAGCAACTGCATTTGGATGCCTGACCGCCTTTAGCTGGTCAAAGACAGATTCAAACCACCTGCTCAGCATGCCACCAGGACAACCATAACTTCATACTTGCCTCCATCATTATTTCCTACTGTAACCATACTGCTCCCCTAAAAAGAAATATTGCATACCCTGTTTAACTTATCTAACTTATTGCTCTTCTGCATTATTATAATATATAATATATATATATATATATATATATATATATATATATATATATATATATATATATATATATAAAATGCCACATTTAAATTATACTACCCTATAAACCATTTTATTCACTGCTAAATGTACACTTTCTTCACTTCTTGGTTTCACTTCATACGCTATCCATATGGTTTCTACCATCTGCCAGTCTACACAAACTACTCAACTGTTCTACATAAATAACCTCTACAGCCCAACCATAATGCACATTTTTCAGCAATCCTTGTACTTACTACAGCTCACTATACACTCACTGCCACTGTCTCCACCCTTGTACTTACCACAGCTCACTAAACACTCAGTGCCACTGTCTCCACCCTTGTACTTACCACAGCTCACTATACACTCAGTGCCACTGTCTCCACCCTTGTACTTACCACAGCTCACTATACACTCAGTGCCACTGTCTCCACCCTTGTACTTACCACAGCTCACTCAGCTAATCGAAGGAAGGACACTCAGCAAACTTGGAGCTATAATATATAACATTAAGTATCCTGTTTTTTGTTTATTTTGTTCTTTATTTCTTTGTTATTTATAACACTTTGTGTACTGTGTATTTTTCTAGCTAGTTTCACTGTGTGTGAGGTATTAACTGGAAATTGTCCACTTTTGTTAAGCATCTGTTGGGTTGTTTATTTCTGATAACTTGTTGCAGTTAAACTCTTTTTTCTAGAGTCTCCTTTAGCTGTTTAAAACTTTCATTAAAAAGCTCACTGCTGCTTTTCAGCTGGAAGATACATTTCTGCAGTTGTTCCAAGTAGTGGGGATATTTGTAGCATTTCCATATTCAGGCTTGTATTTTGGCCTAGTGTTTGTGGAGGCTGTGTGTCTGAGCACATATTCAGAGACATCTTGGTTTAGCCAAAGCCATCAGGCATTTCAGTGAGAGAGAATTATTTGATGTCATTGGCTGACTGAGGTCATTGGGTGACTGAGGTCACCTGGACTACAACTTAGACTAAGCACCTCATTGGATCTTTTAAGATTTCTTTCTTAAAGGCTGTTTCAGGTTTCAACTTTCTGTTACCCAAGAAACTCAGTTGAGAGTGTTCTGCCATTTTACACTCAGCTAATCGAAGGAAGGACACTCAGCAAACTCAGAGATATAATATATAACATTAAGTATCCTGTTTTTTGTTTATTTTGTTCATTAGTTCTTTGTTATTTATAGCACTTTGTGTACTGTGTATTTTTCTAGCGAGTTTCACTGTGTGTGAGGTATTAACTGGAAATTGTCCACTTTTGTTAAGCATCTGTTGGGTTGTTTATTTCTGATAACTTGTTGCAGTTAAACTCTTTTTCTAGAGGCTCCTTTAGCTGTTCAAAACTTTCATTTAAAGGCTCACTGCTGCTTTTCAGCTGGGAGATACATTTCTGCAGTTGTTCCAAGTAGTGGGGATATTTGTAGCATTTCCATATTCAGGCTTGTATTTTGGCCTAGTGTTTATGGAGGCTGTGTGTCTGAGCACATATTCAGGGACATCTTGGTTTAGCCAAAGCCATCAGGCATTTCAGTGAGAGAGAATTGTTTGAGGTCATTGGCTGACTGAGGTCACCTGGACTACAGCTTAGACTAAGCACCCCATTGGTTCTTGTGAGATTTCTTTCTTAAAGGTTGTCACAGGTTTCAACTTTCTGTTACCTAAGAAACTCAGTTGTGAGTGTTCTGCCATTTTACACTCAGCTAATCGAAGGAAGGACACTCAGCAAACTCGGAGCTATAATATATAACATTAAGTATCCTGTTTTTTGTTTATTTTGTTCTTTATTTCTTTCTTATTTATAGCACTTTGTGTACTGTGTATTTTTCTAGCTAGCTTCATTGTGTGTGAGGTATTAACTGGAAATTGTCCACTTTTGTTAAGCATCTGTTGGGTTGTTTATTTCTGATAACATGTTGCATTTAAACTCTTTTTCTAGAGGCTCCTTTAGCTGTTTAAAACTTCCATTTAAAGGCTCACTGCTGCTTTTCAGCTGGAAGATACATTTCTGCAGTTGTTCCAAGTAGTGGGGATATTTGCAGCATTTCCATATTCAGGCTTGTATTTTGGCCTAGTGTTTGTGGAGGCTGTGTGTCTGAGCACATATTCAGAGACATCTTGGTTTAGCCAAAGCCATCAGGCATTTCAGTGAGAGAGAATTATTTGATGTCATTGGCTGACTGAGGTCATTGGGTGACTGAGGTCACCTGGACTACAACTTAGACTAAGCACCTCATTGGATCTTTTAAGATTTCTTTCTTAAAGGCTGTTTCAGGTTTCAACTTTCTGTTACCCAAGAAACTCAGTTGAGAGTGTTCTGCCATTTTACACTCAGCTAATCGAAGGAAGGACACTCAGCAAACTCAGAGATATAATATATAACATTAAGTATCCTGTTTTTTGTTTATTTTGTTCATTAGTTCTTTGTTATTTATAGCACTTTGTGTACTGTGTATTTTTCTAGCTAGTTTCACTGTGTGTGAGGTATTAACTGGAAATTGTCCACTTTTGTTAAGCATCTGTTGGGTTGTTTATTTCTGATAACTTGTTGCAGTTAAACTCTTTTTCTAGAGGCTCCTTTAGCTGTTCAAAACTTTCATTTAAAGGCTCACTGCTGCTTTTCAGCTGGGAGATACATTTCTGCAGTTGTTCCAAGTAGTGGGGATATTTGTAGCATTTCCATATTCAGGCTTGTATTTTGGCCTAGTGTTTATGGAGGCTGTGTGTCTGAGCACATATTCAGGGACATCTTGGTTTAGCCAAAGCCATCAGGCATTTCAGTGAGAGAGAATTGTTTGAGGTCATTGGCTGACTGAGGTCACCTGGACTACAGCTTAGACTAAGCACCCATTGGTTCTTGTGAGATTTCTTTCTTAAAAGTTGTCACAGGTTTCAACTTTCTGTTACCTAAGAAACTCAGTTGTGAGTGTTCTGCCATTTTACACTCAGCTAATCGAAGGAAGGACACTCAGCAAACTCGGAGCTATAATATATAACATTAAGTATCCTGTTTTTTGTTTATTTTGTTCTTTATTTCTTTCTTATTTATAGCACTTTGTGTACTGTGTATTTTTCTAGCTAGCTTCATTGTGTGTGAGGTATTAACTGGAAATTGTCCACTTTTGTTAAGCATCTGTTGGGTTGTTTATTTCTGATAACATGTTGCATTTAAACTCTTTTTCTAGAGGCTCCTTTAGCTGTTTAAAACTTCCATTTAAAGGCTCACTGCTGCTTTTCAGCTGGAAGATACATTTCTGCAGTTGTTCCAAGTAGTGGGGATATTTGCAGCATTTCCATATTCAGGCTTGTATTTTGGCCTAGTGTTTGTGGTGGCTGGGTGTCTGAGCACATATTCTGGGACATCTTGGTTTATCCAAAGCCATCAGGCATTTCAGTGAGAGAGAATTGTTTGAGGTCATTGGCTGACTGAGGTCACCTGGACTACAGCTTAGACTAAGCTCCTCATTGGTTCTTTTTTTTCTTTCTTCTGTCTCAGGTTTCAACTTTCTGTTACCTAAGAAACTCAGTTGTGAGTTCTGCCATTTTACACTCAGCTAATCGGGAAGGACACCAGCAAGCAACTCGGAGCTATAATATATAACATTAAGTATCCTGTTTTTGTTTATTTTGTTTCTTATTTATTTCTCTATTTATAGCACTTTGTGTACTGTGTATTTTTCTAGCTAGTTTCACTGTGTGTGAGGTATTAACTGGAAATTGTCCACTTTTGTTAAGCATCTGTTGGGTTGTTTATTTCTGATAACTTGTTGCAGTTAAACTCTTTTTCTAGAGGCTCCTTTTAGTGTTTTAAAACTTTCATTTAAAGGCTCACTGCTGCTTTTCAGCTGGGAGATATTTTTCTGCAGTTGTCCAAGTAGTGGGGGGGATTGGTAGCATTTCCATATTCAGGCTTGTATTTTGGCCTAGTGTTTGTGGCGGCTGTGTGTCTGAGCACATATTCAAGGACATCTTGGTTTAGCCAAAGCCATCGGGCATTTCAGTGAGAGAGAATTGTTTGAGGTCATTTTCCTGAGTGAGGTCACCTGGACTACAGCTTAGACGAAGCACCTCATTGGTACTTTTGAGATTTCTTTCTTAAAAGCCGTCTCAGGTTTCAACTTTCTGTTACCCAAGAAACTCAATTGCGAGTGTTCTGCCATTTTACACTCAGCTAATCGAAGGAAGGACACTCAGCAAACTCGGAGCTATAATATATAACATTAAGTATCCTGTTTTTTGTTTTGTTCTTTATTTCTTTGTTATTTATAGCACTTTGTGTACTGTGTATTTTTCAAGCTAGTTTCACTGTGTGTGAGGTATTAACTGGAAATTGTCCACTTTTGTTAAGCATCTGTTGGGTTGTTTATTTCTGATAACTTGCTGCAGTTAAACTCTTTTTTCTAGAAGCTCCTTTAGCTGTTTAAAACTTTCATTTAAAGGCTCACTGCTGCTTTTCAGTTGGGAGATACATTTCTGCAGTTGTTCCAAGTAGTGGGGATATTTGTAGCATTTCCATATTCAGGCTTGTATTTTGGCCTAGTGCTTGTGGAGGCTGTGTGTCTGAGCACATATTCAGGGACTTCTTGGTTTAGCCAATGCCATCAGTCATTTCATTGAGAGAGAATTTCTGCAGTTTGTTTCCCACCCTCCCTACCTGTTGGTATAGTGTTTTTATAGTTGTTGGCTTTGCAGTTGCCTGCCCCTAGTGTAAATTTGATCTGGGACCCTCCTTCCAGTCTAGTGTCATTACCTCATTCTACCCAGTACAGGGAGAACATTTGAGAAGGCCAATCAGCTTAGTTTCTGCTACTCCTTTCTCTCTTTCCTTTCTCTCTTTCCGCAAAAAAAAAAAAAAAAAAATATCTGCTTTTACTGTGTTTGTGTTTCTTCCTACTTATTTTGTTTTTGTGTCATCTTATAAGTACTCAATTGTATTTATTACTGCTTGGTGTAACTCATTCTAAGCCTTTTAGTTTAAGCACTTGGGCTTCAGACCAGTTGTTTTACATTAGGAAGGTTTGTGGCCTGCACTGTGGTGGCAGGACAGGTAGATTACATCCTTCTTAGTTGGGAACTGCTGATTGAGGGCTCAGTGTCTGTTATTCTAAAAGTGTATTAGTTCTGGTTTAAGCACGTGGGCTTCAGGCCAGTTATTTTACATTAAGAGGGTTCGTGGTCTGCACTCTTGTGGGAGGAGAGGCTGGACTCTGCCCTTCTGAGCTGGGAATTTCTAGTTAAAGGCTTATAGTGCCTGCATATTTGAACTGCTTCTTACTGTAATTGGTACACCTTGTTTGCTGTAGCATAGACTAGATCCAGGCCTGCTGAATCTAGCTTTGTTTGTATGCTTGTTTGCTTATTTCCCTGAAAAGCTATTTCCACCTAAAACGTGGCTTTTCAGCTCTTCTGTGGATCCCTAGTGATATCTGCATTGCTTACTGTACTTATTTCCTTGTTTCACTTAAAAGAAAGTTACTGTTTGTCATTTTTGCATTTAAGTTACCTGTAACACATTGCATTTAAGTTACCTGGCCCTTGCTCACTAAAGCAATTATATAAGTCAGCACTAAAAAAATTAAAAGCACTACACCCTCACAAACTCCCCTTGAGTACCTTGTTCCCCAATGGCCCTTTTTTTCAATTATAAAGGAATTCCCAATACTATTCTAGCATGTCCAAAGGTCAGTTGTCAATCTCCTCTCCGGTCCAGCTGGTAAATCTGTGAATCTTGAGGCAATGTTACAACTGCCTCATGTACACAGACAACACTCTCCTCCTCCCAACAAATTCCAACACATGTGAGAGATGCAACCATATAACCAAACTGGAGGCTAAGCTCTCTCAACTCCTTACTGGCGTAACCAGTCAGGAGGAGAAGGAAACCACACTCACTACAATTCCAGTCTCATATAGACCTACCACGACAGCAAACCAAACACATAAACACACAAAAACATACTCAGAGGCTCTAAATAAAAATCTGCCTAAGCAGCAGAGACCTCCAAAGCAGACACCCAAGCAACCACTACCCCAAAACAAAACACGTGCACCACATAGCTCACAAAGCCAGTGTGCCTAACAGTCACAGCCCTTAAGGCTAAACAACACACCTGATACACTTGTAATAGGTGACTCTATTGTCAGGCACACTAACGTCCCGCTCACCAGGCTGAACAAGGAGAAGGTCATGGTGAGCTGCCTGTCGGGCGCTAGAATCCGCCACATAACACAAGCACTCAGGTCACTCCAAGGCAAGTACAAATATGACTCAGTCATTGTCCATACTGGTGTGAATAACCTGAGACGTACCTCACTGGACTACATGAAGAGAGACATAGAGGAGCTCTCTGAGCATGTAGCCCAGGCCGGTATGACCCTGACCTTGAGTAGCATCTTACCCTCACCAAGAATGATGCCACAATATGAAGACAAGATGATCAATTTCAACAATTGGCTTAAGTATTGGTGTCATTCAAAGGGGATCCAATGCCTTTCAGCCTGGGATGACATGCTCGACAAGCCACGATGCTTCACTAGGGACGGCTTGCACCTGTCACCCCTGGGCTTTCGGATATTGGCAAAGGCTCTTGCTACCCCCATAGTGCCTTTTTTAGGCAAGGCTCAAAAGACAAACCCACCTCCATAGGTATCACAAGGGATAAGAAACTAAGAGTAATGCTACTCAATGTCAGAAGTCTAAACCTCAAGATGCACACACTCAAAACTCTCCTTAACATGGAGAACATCGATATCTGTGCAGTAACAGAAACCTGGTTCAAGCCTCCTGAGAGCACCCCAGCATTACCAGGTTATACCTCATACCATGCTTTTCGGCTCCAAAACTTGGACTGAACCACAAAAGGAGGGGGAGTATCAATATTCGTCAAAGATACCCACACCTCCAGGTTGGTGGCACAGCACGAAGCATCAGAGACTATCCATGTGCAACTAACAGTGGGTAAAAAGTACAGTTGTGTACACCTACCATCAATGTAGATGTTCGAGTGTCTTCACTGTTGCAGTCATAACTGTAGGGTGCTCCTGCCGGCAGGCAGCCCGAGGTCGGCCAGAATCCCAAAGTCTGGGTCTGGCGTCGACTGTATAAGCCAGTATCCTGACGTAAGTACGCCTAGGTACATAGCCCTCAGCCAACGCCATCTTCTCCAGCCTTTCTTGCCCTAGATGTCAGAATACTCCAATAAATCAAAAATGAATCCAACAAGGAAACACAAATACACCACAAAAAAGGAATAGAGGGGATAGGAGGGAGGGAAACCCCGACTGCAACAGTGAAGACACTCGAACATCTACATTTATGGTAGGTGTACACAACTGTACTATGTTCTTAGTGTTTCACTGTTGCAGTCATAACTGTAGGGTGGAATCCCAAAGCAGTGTAGAGAGGGAGGAGGCTTTAGATAGAAGAAGGGGAGGCAAGAATACCCTGCAAGACAGCAGAGGCAAAGCCTGCCCTAGACTTAGAAAACAAAGGGAGATTGTAGTGCTTGGAAAAGTATGCACTGAACTCCAAGTGGCAGCTTCCAAGATATCCTTGGTAGGTACTCCTCTGAGAAA
Organism: Protopterus annectens; assembly: GCF_019279795.1. Lineage (NCBI taxonomy): Eukaryota > Metazoa > Chordata > Ceratodontiformes > Protopteridae > Protopterus > Protopterus annectens. The sequence continues at coordinate 305,674,283 of NC_056750.1, forward strand.
AGCTGCAGAAGTAGCAGCTGCTCTAGTAGAATGACTTCTAATGGTTCCAGGAAACTGTTTACCATGATGAGTGTAACAAAATCTGATCCCATAAGCAATCCATTTGGAAATGGTTTGTTTAGAAATAGGTTTTCCAAGTGAACTGGAGGCAAAGGAAACAAACAGTTGGTTAGACTTTCTGAAATCTTTAGTCTTGTCCAAGTAAAATCTTAACTGTCTGTGCACATCCAATGAATGCAAAATCATTTCCCATTTATTTTGAGGATTTGGAAAGAAAGTAGGAAGGTGAATTGTCTGATTCAAGGCCACTTTCGAAATCACCTTAGGCATGAAAGTAGGATTGGTCCTCAAGGATACTCTGTCCTGATGGAAAATAAGGTAAGGCTCCACAGCCATAAGAGCTTGCAACTCTGAGACCCTTCTGGCAGAGGTCAAAGCTAACAAAAGAACAGTCTTCCAAGATAGAAACTTAATATCTGAAGATGCAGCAGGCTCAAAAGGAGGCAAAGTAAGTTTTTCTAAAACATAATTAAGATCCCAGGCAGGGACGGAGGGGTCCTTGGAGGCCGCAAATTCTTAGCCCCCTCAAAACTGCTTCACCAAAGGATGTGAAAAACAGGAGGATCAGAACTGAAATGCAGAGATAGCAGAAGCATGAATCTTAATGGAAGAAAATGAAAGTCCCTTAGATAAAAGCTCCGAAAGGTAAAGCAAAATAGAGGAGAGATCAGGAACCTGAGGATCAGAACCTCGGTCCTGCATCCAAATAGAAAACCTCTTCCATTTAGAGGCATAAGATTTCCTAGTGCTAGGCCATCTAGCTTCCAAAAGAACATCCAAAACTTGTTTGGGAAGACTAGAGGCAATCAAATTCCTTTGAAGAGCCAAGCTGCCAAGCAAAGGGTCTTGAGGTTGGAATGTAGTAACTGACCCTGATGCTGGGACAGAAGCGAAGGGTTCAGTGGAAGAATCCAAGGAGGCCCGAGAACAGGAGCTTTAGAGTCGGATACCAAAACTGTCGAGGCCAATTTGGAGCAATCAAGATGAGGAACTTGGGCTTGTCCTGCTTTATCTTCAGTAGTACCCGAGGCAGTAGAGGAAGAGGAGGGAAGGCATATGCAGACAGACTTCTCCAACTGAAAGACAGGGCATCCACTATCCATGCTGTTTTGTGGAAGGACCTGGTGCAAAAGCGAGGCAGCTGATGATTGAGATGGGATGCGAACAGATCTATCTGGGGACATCCCCAAACTGCAGTAATCCTTTTGAACAAGTTGGTGTCTAGCATCCATTCGTGAGGATCTGAAATGTTTCTGCTCAGGCTGTCTGCTAAAAGATTTTGTTTTCCTGGAATGAATTGAGCCTGGAGATGCAGATTCAAATTTAGTGCTGTGTCCCATAAAGTCATAGCCAGTCTGCAAAGGGGGTAAGAATGAGATCCCCCCTGCTTGTTGATGTACCACATGACCGTGGTGTTGTCTGTGCGAATTAGCAGAGGCCCTGGTTGTAAAAGGTGCTTGAAAGCCAAAAGGGCATTTTGAACTGCCAACATCTCCTTCAGATTGATGTGCCAGTGAAGATGTTCCTTTGTCCAGGTTCCTTGCTGGCAATTGTCTAGAAAATGTGCTCCCCAAGCATAATCCGAGGTGTCCGTGGTTAGGATTTGAGTAGGTTGAGGGAGACGAAAAGGTTTTCCTTCGTTTAAAATGCATGCCCTGGACCACCAGAGGAACTCCTTCTGGAGGCAGGGGATCAGAGGAATCAGAATATCCAGATCGTGATAATGCTGTGACCATACACTTTTCAGATACCATTGAAGCTTTCTCATGTGAAGCCTTGCGTTTGGAATCAACAGAATGCAGGAAGCCATGTAGCCCAGAGCCTGCAGGAATTTCCTTGCAGTGAGCTGAGATAGAGTTGCCAAGGTGTTGAAAGTAGAAGCCAGCTGAGTTTGTTTTTCTGGAGTGAGGTAGGCCCTTTGTAAGGTTGTGTTTAAGAGAGCTCCCAAGAATACCATTTGTTGAGAAGGGATCAAATGTGACTTTTTTATGTTCACTGAGAATCCCAGTAAGAGAAGAAGACGTTGAACGAAGTCTAAGTGTTGAAGCAGAAGATCTTTGCTGTCTGCCTGAATAAGGCAGTCGTCCAAATAGGGGTAAATCTGAATCCCCTGAAGTCTGCAGTAAGCCACTACTGGTGCCAGGCACTTGGTGAAGACTCTGGGCGCAGTAGATAAACCAAAGGGCAGAACAGAGAATTGAAAGTGCCTCGAACCTGCCTTGAACCTGAGGAATTTCCTGCGGTCTTGTCTGACAGGGATATGCAAATAGGCTTCCTTTAAGTCCAATGTCACCATCCAGGCGTCCTGAGACAGCATTGGAAGTAACTGTTGCAGAGTGAGCATCTTGAACTTTGGAATTTCCAAAAAGGTGTTTAACACAGAAAGGTCCAGAATAGGTCTCCAAGAGTTTTGTTTTCTGGGAACCAGAAACAGCCTTGAATAAAATCCTTTTCCCATTTCCAAGAGTGGAACAGGCTCTATGGCTCTCATGGCCAGAAGAGCATCCACTTGAGTTAAGGCCTCTGACCATTGAAGTTTTGGCAGATCTGGCCAACCGTGAGTCCTTGGCAAAGTGTGAAAGTGGAACTTGTAACCTTTTAAAATCACATCCAATACCCATTTGTCCTGGGTAATATGAGTCCAATTCCTGTAAAAGAGACAGTTTTCCTCCGAGAGGGGCGTCCAGGTAAAGAGGTCCTGAAGCCCAACCGAGAGAGTCATTGAGTTTGTTTTCTTTGAGATTGGGATCTGTCTTCTCCCCTTCTAGGTGAAGAAGCAGTCCATTGTCTAGATCTGTATGAGGTCTGGCCTTGACCACGACCTCTGGAGCGTCTATATCTTCCCCTTTGAGGCCTGTCAGACGTGGGAAAGGACCAATTTTAGTGGGCCAATTCCTGGAAAATCTAGGAGGCTGAACCTGCGAGAAATCTTTTACAGTCTGCATGGACTTTGCCTTTTCTTCCATCTTTTCAATAACTTCCTCAGCCTTAGAACCAAAAAGAACATCATGTTGAACAGGGGCATCTAATAACTTAGCCTTAACCTGTTCAGGCAAACTTTGTTCACGAAGCCAGGCATGTCTCCTAATCACAGTACCAGAGGCAGCAGCCCTGCAGGAAGCATCCAAGGCATCAAAACCACAATGTAAGCTATGCTTGTTAACCTGTTCAGTAGCATGCAAAACATCCTGAAGTTCCTTATCCTCTGCACAAGCAGGTACGGAAGCAAGCTTTTGCTTTAAAACAGATAAAAGAAATTGCTGGTATTTAAACATATGAAACTGGCAATTCAATGCCCTTACAGAAAGGGTAGCAGAAGTATATACCTTTTTGCCCCACCTGTCCAAAGCACGAGAATCCTTCTCAGAGGGAATAGGATTTTTAGAAGTAGCAACCTTAGCAGCCTTAGAACCCTGAGAAATAGTTTCAGGGTCTGCAGAAGGATTCTTAAATAGAAATAAATGAGAATCAGGAACCCTATAAAATCTATCAGGCTTAGAAGGAGCAGGAGGCATGGAATCAGGATTCAAATTAGCCTCAGAAAAAGCATCATCCACAATGTCCAAAACAGGAGGGATAGCTAAAGGCCTATGCTGAGGAAGAAGAAGAAATTATCTAAGCCTCTTTTTGGAAGCAGAATATTCCTGTCCTTCCCAATGAAAATGTTCCCTCATCTCATGCAAGGTTTCCCCAAAAGAAAAATCCTCAGGCGGAGAGGCCGAGGGCAAAGATTCCTCAGCATCCGAATCCTCATAAGGGGGGAAGGAATAGTCCTGATCAGAGGAAGAAACAGAAGAGACAGAGGCCTGGTCAGAAGAATCCAGAGTAACATCTTGTCAAGGCCTTTTCTCAGGAGGGGGGTGAGAACCCCTAATCATTGTAAGCAAGTCTTCAGCCATCCTCAATAATTGTTTTTGTGTCTTGGGAGTGGATTCAGAAGCAGCTTGAGCTGAAACCTTAGACTTAGAAGGAGTCTTTGTCTTTGCCTTTGAAATAGTAATGTGAGTAGGCCTGAAAACCCCCTCAGAAGCCGGTACCTGCACAGCGGTTCCGGACCCATCTGAAGGAGCGACGTCCGAAGGTGCTGCAGCAGTTAAAATAGTGGGCCTTGATGGCTCCCCATGGGAGTCCGTATCGGCCATCGGTTCAGAAGCGGCGGATGACAGGGGCTGCAAAAGCGCCTCACTGACGACAGCCGAACCGGACGCTGGCTCCAGCTGCAACGAGTCCTGTTTGGACCTCGGAGGCCTGTCTTTATCTTTGCGCTTCTTTAGAACTCCGGTAGTATCCGACGACATTCTGTAATTGAAGCGTCTGCCAAAATAATTTAAAGCCCAGTCGTACCTGCGTTTGATAGTATGAGAGTTGAACCTGGCACAGAACCGACAACAAGAAACGTCGTGGTCAGGGCCTAAGCAAGGTAGACAGTAAGAGTGGAAATCTTTATGAGGTATTTGTTTCCCACACGCTATACAATTATTAACTTTTTCTGACATCGGAGGAACAAGAAAAAGATTCCCCAACGGGGTACTTAGCTTTGAGAAGAGAAGTAACAACTTCGGACCGACAACAATCAAGAATGCTGTTCGAAAATCGCCAACCAACGTTTTGCGAGCTGCTTTCCACCACACGGCAAGAAAGACTGGAGAAGATGGCGTCGGCTGAGGGCTATGTACCTAGGCGTACTTACGTCAGGATACTGGCTTATACAGCCGACGCCAGACCCAGACTTTGGGATTCTGGCCGACCTCGGGCTGCCTGCCGGCAGGAGCACCCTACAGTTATGACTGCAACAGTGAAACACGAAGAACATCTGCCTTCAAGTTTATAGCCTGCTACAGACCACCCTCCCAAACCCAGGAACCCCACTTGGCCTTCCTGAGAACACTGGAAAATATGAAGGTCTCTCCAAACACCATTATATTGGGCGACTTCAACTACCCAAACATAGACTGGGAGCATTACTCTAGCTCCAACACCTTATCCCAAAGGATCTTAGAATTTATAAACTCAAATGCAATGGAACAACTTGTTACCACTCCCACAAGAGGGGAAAACATACTGGACCTGATCATCACCAACATGGGGACTCTATGCTCCAGACCAGAAGTGTATCCCTCACTGGTAAGATCAGACCATAAACTAATCTCACTGAATATTCACATCCCGACCCCACCCCCTGCCCAGAAAATCACAGTGAAAAACTTCTCTAAAGCAAATTTCACACTCCTCAAAACCGAGGTAGAATCCTTCAAAGCCCCCGGGCCTGTGGGAAAATATGGCCCAGACCGCAGAATCCTTTATAAACGCATTCTATGAACACCTTTAGGAATGCATGGATCATGCAATCCCAAATAAAACCAAGACCCAATCCTCCAAAGGTAGACGTCCTGTCTGGTGGACCCCAGCCATAAACAAACTATACAATAGAAGGAGGAAGCTACTACATGATAGAGCAAAATCCCAAAAAGGGAAGGCATCTCTAATCAGTATTAGCAAAAAACTACGGGCACTCATAAAATCATCTAAGGCCAGCTTTGAGAGAAAAATGGCACAGGACACTAAGGATAATCACAAGGCTTTCCTTAGTTATGTTAGGAACCTGGGTGGGAATTCCCAGATATGCTCAGAATTAGTCCAAAATGACAAAAAATACACCGGACCCACAGACATTGCCAACATCCTAGCTGCCAGGTTCATCGCAAACTCCCCCCCCCCCCCACCAAAAGGGCAAATATCTATCCCAGCAGAGTGCTGCCCCCCTGACATCTCAGATGCTCAGGGAAGAGCTGTCCTCTCCAAAGCAAAAATCACAGCATCAATGGGACCAGACGGTGTCCCGGGCTGCATCCTACATGAACTCCAAGAAGAGCTAAACCCAAACATAAAACTACTGTTCAATCTCAGCCTTACTACAGGATATGTACCCAAAGAGTGGCGTACAGCAACAATGGTCCCTCTCCACAAAGGTGGTGCCTCAACGGATCCTGTTAACTATCGCCCCATAAGCCTGACTAGCTTGGACTGCAAAGCTATGGAAAGGATCATCATGGACCTCATAAATAAAGATATTGGGGACCTAAGGACACTGGATCCTACCCAGTTCGGCTTTGTTAAGGGCAGATCCTGCCTCTTAAACCTGGTTGATTTCTTTGAAACCATCACCAAGGCCATTGACGAGGGGAAGGTGGTCCACACAGCCTACCTGGACCTCACAAAAGCCTTCGATACAATACCCCACTTGGGCATTATAGATAAGCTCACCAGCTTAAATATAAACCCCTATGTCACTAGATGGGTTGCAAACTGGCTCAAGGACAGAACCCACATGGTTAGAATTGCTGGAGCCATGTCATACTCCAAACCAATTACAAGTGGCATCCCACAAGGCTCAGTCCTGGGACCTCTCTTGTTCAGTATACATTTCTCGGCAGTACAGGCCAACACGGAAGGACTGTGGCTGACCAAGTTCACAGATGACTGCAAACTGGGCGCCATGATCGACTCTCCAGCCGATACAAGCATCCCCCAAAAGGGCCTCATAGAAACAGACAACTGGTGCCAGAGCCATGGCCTCAAGCTAAATGCCAAAAAGTGTATAGTCATCCCCTTTGGCAAAAACAAAGTGCCCACAAATTACCACATAGGTGGTAATCCATTAATTACAGAAAGAAGTAATTAGGGACCTGGGGACCCAAGTTGATAGCAATCTCTCATTTGACAACCACGTGGCCAAAGTGGTTAGAAAAACATTTTATATAGCCCACCTAATCATGAAGGGATTCACATCTAGATCAGGGGAGGTCATTGTGCCTCTTTACTCATCCCTCATCAGGCCCATAATTGAGTACAATGCCCCTTTTGGGATGTACCTTACCAGACACCTGCAGCAACTGGAAAGACCCCAAAAGTACCTCACCAAGAGGATCAAAGGGCTCAAACAGATACCATATGCTGCCCGGTTAAAGAAACTCCAGCTCTACTCAGTGGCATACCGCCTGCTCAGAGGCGATCTGTGCCTGACGTATAAAGCAATGTCCAACCCGGAATTAATGGACATGCTGCACCTCAGAAAATCCAAATCCCATCGAGCCACGCGCTCGAGGGACTTGAACCTCAGCACTGAAATAAATAGGACATGCTGGAGGGACAGATTCATAACCCAGAGGCTCCCTTCACTCTGGAATAAAATCCCAGTCCAGGTTAGGCAGAGTCCCTCATTGACTCTCTTCAAGAGGAATCTTGATGAGTGGATGGGAGATCGTAGGTTTACCCTGGGTATCACTTCTGTGTCACTGTTAGACAGAGGCACAGTATACTAACCTCGAAAAAGGGCATAGCAAAATTAATTTAAAATGGGTGGCTAAAGCCAAACACACACTGGCTAGGCTTATAAATGCCCTAGGGCAGATAGCCTAGTATGAACCTATGAACTCACTGCCACTGTATCCACCCTTGTCCTTACCACAGCTCACTATACACTCACTGCAACTGTATCCACCCTTGTACTTACCACAGCTCACTATACACTCACTGCCACTGTATCCACCCTTGTACTTACCACAGCTCACTATACACTCACTGCCACTGTATCCACTCTTGTGCTTACCACAGCTCACTATACACTCACTGCCACTGTATCCACCCTTGTACTTACCACAGCTCACTATACACTCACTGCCACTGTATCCACTCTTGTGCTTACCACAGCTCACTATACACTCACTGCCACTGTATCCACCCTTGTACTTACCACAGCTCACTATACACTCACTGCCACTGTATCCACTCTTGTGCTTACCACAGCTCACTATACACTCAATGAAAGTCTCCACCCTTGTACTTTCCACAGTTCACTATACACTCACTGCCACTGTCTCCACCCTTGTACTTACCACAGCTCACTATACACTCACTGCCATGGTCTTCACCCTTGTACTTACCGCAGCTCACTATACACTCACTGAAAGTCTCCACCCTTGTTCTTACCACAGCTCACTATACATTCAATACTGTTGTCTCACAGTTTTACTTACCACAGCTCACGATATACACTGCCAGTCTCCACCCTTGTGCTTACCACAGCTTACTATACACTCAATACTGCTGTCTCCACCCTTGTACTTACCACAGCTCACGATGCACTCACTGCCAGTCTCCACCCTTGTGCTTACCACAGCTCACTATACACTCAATGCTGCTGTCTCCACCCTTGTACTTACCACAGCTCACTATACACTCACAGTCTCCACCCTTGTACTTATCACAGCTCACTATACACTCACTGCCACTCTCTCCACCCTTGTACTTACCACAGCTCACGATACACTCACTGCTACCGTCCCCAACCTTGTACTTTTTACAGCTCACTATACACTCACTGCCACTGTTTCCAACCACAGTTTCAGTAACTACCTTGTATGCATGAAAACATTGAACTATCATCATCTCAATGCTAGAGGTCTTAGATAAATACCTTTGAATTAAACTCATTTTTCCTAAATGCTAGCAAACAGCACAAAATAAAGTTTTACATGACATACAACAAACATATTGTGCCATATAAAACCACTGATCCACTTAAATGTAGGTGTAGATGTCTTCTTGCACATCTCTTGAAGGCTGTTTGGTGCAGTATATCTGGTAAGTAAACAGCAAAATAAAATTAACCTCACTTCTTTTTATATCCATTTTTTTAGATAATATAAAAGAAGTTAAAGCCATAACTGGAACCAAACGTCTCATGTTGATAAGAAACAACTGGATCATCTTGGGAAATTTCTGCTAAGCCTACTACAAAGTCAGTGGTGAGTGACACTTTGTCTTTTGCATTTCATCATTCATTCACCAAAGAACACCAGGGCCAGCCCTAAATCTGGTAAATCTGCATTGACTTTTACTAATAAAGAAGCACAATAACCAACAACTACAGTTAAAGCTGCAAGCTGTAGATCTTGTGGCACAAAGTTAGATTCCCTCAGCCCTCATTTGCATACTATGTGATACTGAGCAAGTTGCTTAACCAGACACTACATAGGGATAACTGGGGATTTGGGCTAAGTTCCTGAATGGTCCCCTGTACTGCAAGTCTAGTAACTACCTATGACCCATTTTTAGTGACTAGATTCCTGTAGTCTTCACTTTTTCATTTAAAAACATGTCACACTTGCAAAAGTAATCACCATTAAAACATTTTTCTAAATGATAACTCACAACAAAACTCCATTTTGCAGTAAATCATTGCTTCTTCACACTTGACCCTAGATTATGAGGGTCTAGCCTCTCCCAAATCAAACACACTTTATCCCACCCAGTATTACAAATCCAGCTAAAAGTCCATCACCAATAACTCAAAATGCCAACATCTCTCTTCTTCCCACATCACCTAATTTCACCTTCCTTTTCCCCATTAACTTCACAAATTATATACAGGTATCATTTGTAAATCTCCTACCACTTCACCTTTCCTACCATTCATACTACTAACCAGTTGATGACTCAATACATCTATTCTTCCTACACTTAGACTGTTACATTATTAAACTTTGTTTTGACATTATTGTAAATACTGTATAATAATACTATTGTTTATGCTACTTCAATCTTCTTTTTGTTTTTAATAATTGTATTTAATACTATTGTTTACACTACTTCAACCTTGCTTTGTTTTTAATTGTATTTAATACTATTTACACTGCTTCAATCTTGTTTTTAATGAATGTATATAATACTGTTGTTTACGCTACTTCAATCATTTTAATAATTGTATATATTATTGTTCACACTACTTTAGTCTCTTTTTGTTTTTAATTGTATATAGTAATTCTATTGTTTATAGTACTTCAGTCTCGTTTTGTTTTTAATTGTATATAATAATGCTATTTATACTTTAATCTTGTTTTTAATAATTGTATTTAATAGTAGTATTGTTTATACCACTACAGTCTTGTTTGGCTTTTAATAATTGTATATACCTGCTTTACAAGCTCATTATAATCTTGTTCTTGCTGAAATATACATCTCTGTCCTCATACCCAGGCTGAGGTGGACAATCATTTGTGATCAGTGCTCTACCCTGGTTAACAAATTTAAATTAATTAAATAACTAAACATAGCATCAACCAGCAACTACATTATTATCTTACATATGTTTTCTCTAGTAACACCCTAAATCAAAACAAAAACAATAATATATTCCTTGGAACATTAAATTAAGCTTGGATCAAACTAAATGTGACAAAACCTTGCCCACGGGGAATGAAGTTTAAACACCCATGGGGGCACATGATTTCGATCTCCCTTTTTTTTATCTCTTCCCATAGAAGCAGTAAAGGAAATGTATTTGATGCTCACTACCTCCTACATTTCTAACCACAGAGGCAGATATCACCTTAAGGAAAGCTTACTGATAGCAATAAGACAATGCTCACTCCTCTGACTCGAGTCCTGCAAAGCTACAGAGCTTCCAAAAGAAAGCCTGTCATTTCATGTTAAAATTGTTAACAACTGAATGTAACTGCTTCCCTCTTCTAAAAGAAAGCTGCCCTATTGCACTTGGTTGACTCATGGGCACTCATAGGTTCATAGGTTGGTACTAGGCTATCGGCCCTAGGGCCTATACAAGCCTATCCATAACAATTCCCTGGCTATTTCTTCCCAAACTATTTACTTCCCTGGACCCCTGTCTAGCAGGGTGACTGACATGATCTCTGGGGTGATTTTCCTTTCTCCCATCCAGTCATCAAGGTTCCTTTTGAAGAGGGCCAAAGAGGCGCTCTGCTTGACATGTATGGGCAGTCTATTCCAGAGTCTGGGGAGTCTCTGGGTCAGGAACCTATCCCTCCAGCATGTTTTGTTTATTGTGATGACAAGGTTTAGATCCCTGGAGCATGTGGCTCTGAGGGATTGGGATTTCTTTAAGGGTAGCATGTCCAACAGCTCTGGGTTTGACATGGCCTTGTATGTTAAGCAGAGATCGCCTCAGAGTAGACGATATGCGACAGAGTATAGCTGGAGTTTTTTAAGGCGGTCAGCATAGGGCATCTGCTTTAGGCCTGTGATTCTTTTAGTGAGGCATTTCTGCGGCCTTTCCAGTTGTTGCAGATGTCTTGAGAGGTACATACCAAATGGGGCGTTGTATTCTATATTGGGTCTAATGAGGGATGAGTACAGCGGGACAATGGCCGCCTTTTTTTCTGGATGAAAAGCCCTTAGTGATGAGGTGTGCCACATAGAAGGATTTCCTGACTGTTGTGGCGATGTGGTTATTGAAGGTGAGACCACTGTCCACCTGTCTTCCTATGTCTCTTATCACACTTTCAGTGTTTAGTGTACTGCCACCTATGTGGTAATTCATGGGTACATGTTTTTTCCCAAAGGGGATAACTATACATTTCTTGGCATTGAGCTTGAGCCCATGGATCTGTTTCTGTAAGGCCCTTTTGTAGAGTATCCACATCATTTGGGGATTTAATAATGGCTCCCAGTTTGCAGTCATCTGTGAACTTTGTTAGCCAGAGTCCCTTAGTGTTGGCCTTCAGAGAAGTAGATGCCAAACACGAGAGGTCCCAGGACTGAAACCTAAGGTACTCCACTTGTCACTTTTCTGGGGCTGGATTTGGAGTCAGCTACTTTTACAGTCTGGGTTGTCAGTAAGCCAGTTGGCAACCCATCGAGTGATGTAGGGATTAATGCCCAGCTTAGTAAGTTTATCTATGATTCCAGAGTGGGGGATGGTGTCAAAGGCCTTGGCGAGGTCCAGATAGGCTGTGTGGACTGCCTTACCCTCGTCCATGGCTCTGGAGACTGATTTGAAAAAGTCAATCAGGTTCAGGAGACAAGATCGGCCCTTCACAAACACAAACTGGGTGGGGTCCAGTGTTTCAAGGTTGCCAATGTCTTTGTTTATAAGTTCCATGATAATACATTCCATGGCCTTGCAGATCAAGCTCATCAGACTGATGGGGCGGTAGTTCCCGGGATCCAAGGTGGATCCCCCCTTGTGGAGTGGGATAACTGTAGCTGTGTGCCACTCAGTGGGCACGAAGCCTGAGGTGAGGGTATGATTAAACATGACACTTAGGTGAGATGGCAGTTCATTTTGTAGTTCATGTAGGACACAGCCCGGGATGTCATCTGGTCCCATGGATGCTGTATTCTTAGCTTTGGAGAGTGCAATTTTTACCTGTGTGGCTATTATTCTGGAATTTGGCAATCTTCCGGTATTGAGATGGGCCATTTAGGGGGTGAGAGGGGGTGAAGTTGGCACTGAATTGATCTGCCAGGATATTGGCAATATCCTTGGGATCAGTATAGTTAATGCCATTCTGTTGTAGCTCAGAGCAGATCTGAGCATTGCCATTTAGATTCTTGACAAAGTTATAGAATGCCTTGTGGTTATCTTTGGCAATTTTATTTTTGTAACTAGCTTTGGAGGATTTTATGAGGGATCTCAGCTTCTTACTGAGGCTGGTAAGGGAGTTTTTTGCATCCTGGGATTTTCCTCTTTTCTGCAACAGTTTCTTCCTTTTGTTGTAAAGTTTGTTTATGGCAGGGGACCACCAGATTTGATTCCTTTTTTTGGAGGAGAGCATCTTGGTTCTATTTGGGATGGCACGATTCATGCATGAGTGGATGTGCTCGTACAGTGCCTTAGTGCAGGACTCAGCAGTCGAACTTTCAGTTCCCGTCTGCATGGATGTCATGAAGTTTGTAACTTCTGACTTGAGTAGCATGAAGTTGGCTTTGGAGAAGTTCTTTATGGAGGTTTCCTTACTGGGGGGTGGGGGTGGGATGTGGATGTTAAGGGTGATTAGCTTATGGTCTGACCTGACCAACAAGGGGGTGACCATAGGTGTGGAGCATCGATTTCTCATGTTGGTAATGACCAAGTCTAGGATATTGGAGCCGCTGGTGGGACTATGGATTAGTTGATCCAGAGCACTGGAATTTATGAATTCCAAGAACTGTTGGGCAAAGGTGTTGGTACACGAGTAGTTTTCCCAGTTAATGGCAGGGTAGTTGAAATCACCCAGTATTAGGGTGTTTGGTTGTATATTAATATTTTCCAGTATGTTTAGAAAGGTGTAGTGAGAATCTTGGGGCATGGTGGGGGATCTGTAGCAAGCTACAATTTGGATTTCAGTCTTATCTAGTGTTAGTTGCACCTGGAGAATTTCAGATGCATTGTGTTGGGCAACTAACCTGGTGGTGTGAATATGGACACTCCACCTTTAGTGTTTCGATCCTGGTTTGGTGGCCGAAAGGTGTGGTAAAAGTTGTAGCCTGGTATTGCAGGGGTGCTCTCTGGAGCCTTGAACCAGATCTCAGTTTCTCAATTTCTAAGGACCTGTGTTCCCACTAATGCTAACTCTGTTTGTTAATTCTGGTTAGCAGAGATTATTGCAGAATGAAGGATGTTGTCCTTTGAGAGGACCGAAATATAAACATCAATTCCCTTTCACTTTAGAGATTTTTTTTTCTTTTCTTTATTTGTAACAAAACACCATGCAAAGTAAGTCCTCTGTCATGTCTGCTCAGATGTTACTTAATCTTTGACACACACACACACACACACACAGTTAAATCCCTATTAAATTAAGTCGCATCACTGTCATATGATGAGTCTGTTTGTCTTTTCCAAGGTTTTGCAGTGATGTTCATGTATAGGGGAGAGTGTGATGGCTGTCCAGGGCTGATATATTCAAAACAGCCTGCCCAGGTTGGATAACATAATACCTTTTTTAATTTTTCATAATACATTATGCATTCTACTTTGTTTTATGATACATTATTCTACTATGTTATATCTCACAGTTCTGCAATTTAGAAAACAGTGAATCTCACATCTACCCACCATTGTATTATAGCACCTGCATTGTCTGCTTGATCAAAGTACAGTGTATATATTCACATTATTTTTTTTCCAGTTCTTGTAAAATTTTATTTAAGTTTAATCACATGACTTTCTCCATAGTTGCATCTTCCAGAGTGTATATGATTTTACTATATGGTTATTAGCTGCTATAATCTCTGAAACTACATTTCTACCGAAAAAATGGACATCGTGAACAGTCTGCCTTCCTCCTAAAAAATAAATAATAAAAAAAAAATGTAAAATTCTCTCCTGAAACACTGACACCTACTGGAGGGAATATATATCACAAAAAGTATCAGAACATTCAAGTATATGATATAAATGAAATTTTTCATAGGTATGATTGGATTAAAAATACCCTCAGTGACATCTTTTCTATAATTTGCTTAAATGGTTCAACAGAGACCCCTTTCAGCTCATTTACTATGAAATCATTTTAACAATATCTGAAAGTTTACTTAAAATATTACTAGATGAAAGTACTTATCAGGTTCTATCCCATAAAAGGATTTTCATTTTCAGATGTGGGAGGTTGGCAGTTATCTTGTATGTAAGTTGTTCATCTCAGATGCAGCGATGGTAAGGTCAAACGGTGATGACGAGCACTCTTACTTTTTAGTGAGTGAGTCAGTGACTGAGGCAGTGAGTGAGTCAGTCAGTGAATAAGCGAGTGAAGGAGAACATACCAGGAAAAGAGAGAAAATGCCTTTTAAAACTAATTAAGCTACTCACTCTTTTTTGCATTAAAAAAGAAAAAAGAAAAATCTGACACAATTCAGTGTAGTAGTTTTGATGTTTAGAAGGAAAAAAAAGCTGATACCCGTTTTGAGTGATTTTTAAAAAATGATAAATTGAAGGTGTCATTTTTGTTCACTATTGGAAGGCTGCTCAGTAACCAAAAGAAGGGCAAAACTCTTTTATAGTGGGCTGCTTCAGTGGCGTAGAGAAATAAAGACCTAACTACAGCCCAGCAGCTAACCTGGGTTCGAGTAGCAGCTCAGGTAATTGATAGAGCAGCAGGGAGGGATGGCCATGCCTGTCCTTGGTGAGAGGGCATTCATTGATGATACTCCCTAAAAGGGGGCATGATTCAAAGATGGGAGCTGCCCTTAAAAGTAGTCAACAAACCTGGGAGATGCGGCAGGGAAATGGGCAATGTTTTTAAATAAACCCTCCCCAAGATCAAAGTAGAGATGGACAAGCCCTCAGGACATCCATAGGGTCCACTGATAGCCCCATTGGAGTATGTCTGAGAGGTAGTTATTAAAGAATGTAGGCCTGGCATGGATGGGGGGCACTGGGGCCAGACTAGTTACATGAAAGCCACACCTCAAAATCTCTTAGTGCAAGAAATATGGACAAAGCTAAAAATAATGTGGGACAAAGGCACAAAATTAGAGACAGATTTTATTTATTGCATTAATAAACTTAGAAAGTTGTTAGAATAAAAGGTTTACAGTCACATTTATTTCTGAAGGATATGAAGTTTGAAAATCAAATGTCTGTCATTATTCATTGGCTTCAATCCTTAATAGTTTGCCAAAAACCCACAAATTTTATGAGGAATAGACAGAAAGTATAACGCAAAAATCTGGACACATTGCAAAAAGTTGGACAGTTGAGAGATGTCCCAAAAAGGACCCCAAAAATTAAAACAAAACAAACTGTTTTATGGTAAGAAGTCATTAAGTGAATTTGGCAAAGAATAGTCTTGAATGAAAAATAAAATGACATGAGAGGCTGTACAGTATAAGAATATATGAGTTAGAACCAACCACTTAAGAGTAATATGGAGACAGTGGCAGTGCAATGATCAGTATAGGCACATTATAAGGCATTAATCTTCTATTTTTGAACATACATTTTTATGGTCAGTAAACTGTCTATTGCAGTGGCTTCTGTTCAATGATGTAGCCAGATATACATATGCTAAAACAAGTACCTCAATATCAGCAGCTAACTGCACAGCAAATCACTTTAATCCAAAGAGGTACCACAGCACAGACTAGTTTCAATATGAAAATGCCTCTCCCCATGTGTTGCTACACAATACACATTTTAAAGATATGTTATCTGTTTGATGCAATGAGATATGTTAACATTTATATAAACAAATAAAAATAAATATTTTTTTATACTTACTGTGATTCTAGTTTAAGCAATATATTTTAGCTGTATTTTTTAATCCTGTCATTTGATTTTTTTTATTATGTTTTCAGTACTGAAAAAAAACATAGGCAGCAGTAGTATGGTGAATAGTATTACTCCCTCACAATGTGTACTTCTCTGGTTCGGTTCCTTGGTGGGATGACCTCTACCTTGGGTCAGCATGTCCTCTCTGCCATATGTGCAATTCTTTTGCCAGATGCTTCAGTTTCATGGCCCATTTCAAAGACATGCCAGTAGGTAAATTACAGATCCCTTAAATTCCCTACAGGTATGAGTGAGTCTTTTGATGGACTGACATCCCATTAAGCATTCTCTTCTCTGCTTTATGATTTAAGTTTTTTTTTTGGTGATAAGGCATGATACTATCATTAATTCTCCATGTTCACACAATGAGATCTGAAAGATTAAAATAATGATGAACACTGATAGCAAACCTGTAAAATGAATTTTGTTGCATAGGACATAGATTACATTTTGAATTATTTTGTTCTGACAGAATATGGTCTGCATTCATAGAAAATGCTTTACATAAACTGATGTTTAATATTTTATAATATTCTAGTAAATGTAGAACTACATGTAAACAGCGTTTTATGCATGGCTTTGAATTTGTATATTTATGGCTCAGTTTGTCATTTGTTCAGAGCCTGCCTTAAACTGAGTAAGCACACACATCCACTTTCTTCAGCATAGTGACAAAAGGAATTGCTGTGAAATACCAGTGGGGGGCAGTGATGAGTACTGTTCTAAGATTTCTGACTGCATCTGATCTGCAAACTGAGATTTACAGATATGGATTTGCAGTGGGTCGTGAGCCAAATTGTCAGGAAAGATTAACAGCACATGCAAATCTAAAAGCAATGAATGAACTCCCTTTAGCCAGTTTAACACTTATTATATACTCTCAAGCAAGCATTAAACTGAATGCATTTTAAATTTAAAAATCAGTGCATCATAAAGAAGTAGAAATTAGAGTGCATATCCCTTAGGCTTTACAGCTGGACAAGATATTATGTATTTTGTATAACCAGAAAAATACTGTTCTGCTTTCATTTCATCTGTGCTTGATATTTATGCACATATGATCATTATGGAATTCTAACAAAAGTGCAGCACAAATTCTTAGCATTTGCAAATTGCCATATATAGAATTTTTAATGTCATAAGAACTTATATCTTTAGAATCAAACATACAAAGTAATTAAAAATAAAAACTAAATTGTAAGAGTTGCATTATTTTTTATTTTAGCATTATATTTTAAAGAAAAGTAAATTGGAAAAAGCTGCAAATCTTATTTACTAAATGGAAGCACATGGATGTAATAAGGTTGAGCAAAGGATAAAGAAATTAAAGGGTTTACAACGGGTTAGCACAGTGTGGTCTCCCTAAAGTAGACCACCAAGCTAGTTAGAACACACCAGGAAAGGGAGTACATAGCAGTTTTCTCTCTGCTCTCTCTTACACTATAATTATGCTATACGTTTTAAAATAAAACGGCCATAGCTCTCAACCTTCCATCTCCAAAATGAGGAACACTCACCTTCATAATGTGGAACAAATGGGCAAAATGTGGAGCACATACTAATGGCTTACTAACAACTTCAATTAGGAAGGTCATAGAATGGTTAAAGTATGCTGGTTTTACTAATAAAGAAGATCCTTTAATGAATTAATATGATTAATCGCTATTTACCATGGATTTCACTTAAAAAAAATTCCTCACACTGAATGTGTGACAGACTCTTTCAATGTGGAACTTTGAGGAACTTCGAGGAACATGAACTTTTTAAGACCCCAAATGAGGTACACTTGAGAGGTATGAAAACAGCTATGTTAAAAAATACATATATTTCTTCCATCTGCTATACAAGTGCCACAGACTTTCTTGCAAATAAGTATTGTCAAAACGATTTAAAAAACTTAACTTGTACAATACATTTATGATTATTGCAAATTACACAATATTTCTGTAAGTCTAATAAACTATATAGATTATTATATGCTTGCAAATATATAGGAAATTCTTAAATATTCATGTACTCTAAAAATGTATACACAGTATTTAAAGTATAGTGTACTCTGTAAATACCTGAACCATTTGTACACTGTAATTCTTGTGTGTAATCTTGATAGTTTTTGTAAAAAACAAAATCTGTGGAGCCTTTATCTATGGGGCCTCCACTGAAAAGGGGTTTAGCTGAACTTAATCAGAATTTCTCAGTAAACAAAGGCAAAATAAAATAAAAAGCTGAAGTAGAAACTTAAAGGTACTCATCTGGGGAACCATTTTCTCAACTGAAATAAATTTATAAGGAATGCTATGTCATAAAGCTTGTCTATTTAAGATGCACACTAATCCATAAGCTCAAAGACATTATTAGATTATCATATGATAATGTATTTATTTATTTCTGTCGTTGATTACCAGGAAAGTCTGATTGTGCAAAATATATTTATAGTGGAGGCCAGACATGGAAGGGTCCACATTACAAACATAAGGGGGAATTATCACCAGCTAACAACAAAATAATACTGAGCCTTATGAAGTTTAACAGTTGATCACCATGTTAAGCACATTGTACAGTAATTACAGCATGCTAACTCTTATATGTCAGTATTATTTTACTGTTTTTATATAAAGTCACATTGAAATTTTATTACACAAACTGCAGATGAGATCCAACCAGTTATTCACATGAGACATGTAAAGAAGGTGACAGGGTGTGACAAATTTATAGCAATTAATCTGGCTGCATTTAAGGGGGTTTAGTAAAGATACTTGATACAAGGGCATTAGTGTTTTTTGATAGGAATGATTCTGGGATTTTAAAATTAGTTAGGAATACTAAAAATAAAAAGGGGCTTAGTATACAGGATTGTAGCAAGTGCAGAACCATTTTGCTGATAGGGTTTTTTTTCATGGGATTTTCTAGTAGTAGATGAGATGAGCTCTTTCTAACGTTTGTTGGGAAAGAGTTCCACCATTTAGTGACGTATACATAGCACAGATGGTCGCCATTATGATTTTTAGATTTCTGAGTACGCACTAGCTGCCAGAACATCTGCTAGGGCTGTACAGGGCATTGTGGGTAGTCTAAATGTGAGTATAAGATAGAGTGGGTAGCTGCAGCCAGTTAAGAAACTGAGTTACAAATCAGTGATATGTCTGGTTAATGTGGTTACTTTCAAACTTGGCAATCTTATCATGCAATTTGCACCAACTTGGCTAGCTGGGAGGACTATAGGTTAGTCAAAACTGACAATGCATACAAGAGACTAGGGAGTAGATATTTTTGAACTATAGTATCACATGCAGTGACTGATAAGAAAGATTTGATTTTATAAAGAAGTCCAATTTTATAGTTTTTTTTAATTTAATTTATTTACAGCATATTGGACATGCCAACTGAACCTTAATGTGTGGTCAATTATACCCAACAGTTTTGTGTTTTGAAACAGCTCATTTCTAGTATTATAGACCGATAGTATTTTAAATTGTAGTAGTTTGATTACTGAGTTGGAGGAAAAAATACCATTAGCTTAGTTTTCTTTGAATTTCAAATTAGTTTAGATTCCTAAAGCCATTTTTTTTTCATTTTGTATAAAGGAATGTTGTAGGTCATCTTGAAGCTATTTGTTATAATAATTCATGCATACTGGATTATAATTTTAGAAGAGGCTGTATTCATTTTATTTGGTATAATAATTCATGTATACTGGATTATATTTGTTGGAAGAGAGGCTATATGCATTTTATTTGATATAATAGTTCATGCATACTGGATTATATTTGTTGGAAGAGAGGCTGTATGCATTTTATTTTATATAATAATTCATGCATACTGGACTATATTTGTTGGAAGAGAGGCTGTATGCATTTTATTTGATATAATAATTCATGCATACTGGATTATATTTGTTGGAAGAGAGGCTGTATGCATTTTATTTGATATAAAGTTCACAAAAACTTGGTGCATTATATCGAAGCCGCCAATTCCTAAGCAAGGTGGCTACAATCTCCATAGCCAATTCCCAGCAAATCTCCTCCCTGATCTATGCATCCCCTATACTTACCAAACTTAGACAGACAAACCTACACAAGTTGGATGCTTGTTACAACATAATTGCTAAATTTGCCACTAGAACCTCCTACCACAGCCATCATTGCATCTCCCTTAAAGAACTAAACTGGCTAGAACTCCCACAACTCCTTCACTTTAATCAACTCACCCTCGCTCATAAACTTAACCACCCCCTTAACATCCCTTGCCTTCAAAGCCTTCTCCAACCCTATCTCTCCACTAGGCCCCTAAGATCAAGCAACAAAAATCAAATCACTTATCAAACCCAAAAACTCAGCAGGAGAAGCCATATTTTCATGTACCATATCTAAACTTTGGAACAATCTTCCACCCTCTATAACTACTCTACCTTCCAGCAGCCTTTTCAAGACTGCACTCAAATTCCACTTAAATTTGCACTGGCTTTGGTCCTTGTTCTAATCCAGATTAACACCCCCACCCTTACCCCCCCCCAACTTGGACTCAACCCAACTATACTACCGCCACTACTACATCAGATATAGCTAGTTGTCTTTACATACTTTAACATCTTGTCTGACAACTTTGTCTTAACTTGCAACATTTACTGTATATACTGGTGATAATTAATATCTTTTTATTGTATTAAAGCCAACAACCTGTAATGTTGTTTACTGTTGCTGCAACTTTGAATCTCTATTTATCATGTACATGATGTGGAGCTTTCCTCCCCGGGCATTCGCTGAAAAAAGACCTACGTCCACTCAGAATTTCCTGGTAAACAAATGTAAATAAATAAATATAATAATTCATGCATACTGGATTATATTTGTTGGAAGAGAGGCTGTATGCATTTTATTTCATAGGTAGGTACTAGGCTATTGGCCCTAGGGCCTATATAAGCCTAGCCAAACGGTACCTTGGCTTTTGCCAACCAAGAAAATTATTTTCCTGTGCCCCTGTCAAGCAGAGTCACAGAAGTGATCCCTGGGGTGAATTTCCTATCTCCCATCCAATCATCAAGATTTTTCTTGAAGAGTGCTAATGAGGAGCTTTGTTTGATATAGATAGGTAGTTTGTTCCAGAGTATGGGAAGTTTCTGGGACAGGAATCTATCCCTCCAGCATGTTCTGTTTATTGTGGTGACAAGGTTTAGGTCCCTAAAACGTGTAGCTCGGAGGGATTGGTATTTCATTACGTGGAGCATGCCCAACAGCTCTGTGTCTGACATGACTTTGTATGTCTGGCAGAGATCACCTCTGAGTAGGTGATATGTGACAGAGTAAAGCTGGAGGTTTTTTGAGATGGCCTGCGTAGGGCATCTGTTTGAGGCCGGTAATCCTCTTTGTGAGGTATTTCTGTGGCCTTTCCAGTTGTTGTAGATGTCTTGTGAGGTACATACCAAAAGGGGTGTTGTACTCTATAATGGGTCTAATGAGTGATGAGTAGAGGGGAACAATGACCTCTTTTTTCCAGGATGAGAAATCTTTTGTGATGAAGTGTGCCACGTAGAAGGATTTCCTGACTACTGTGGCAATGTGATTATCAAAGGAGAGACTACTGTCCACTGTGTCCCAGGGTCTCATCACACTTTCGGTGTTAAATAGACTACCACCTGTGTGGTAGTTCATAGGTACAGAGTTTTTACCAAAAGGGATGACAATGCACTTTTTGACATTGAGCTTGAGGCCATGGCTTTGACACCAGGCATTTGTCTCAGTGAGGCCCTTTTGTAGGATGTCCACATCGTTAGGAGTTTTGATTATGGCTCCTAGTTTGCAGTCATCTGCAAACTTTGTTAGCCAAAGACCTTCTGTGTTAGCCTGTACTTCAGAGAAGTAGATACCAAACAGGAGAGGACCTAGGACTGAACCCTGTGGTACTCCACTTGTCATTGGTCTGAAGTTGGATTTCGAGTCTGCTACTTTCACAGTGTAGGTTCTGTCAGTGAGCCAGTTGGCAACCCATCTTTTGACATAGGGATTTATACCTAGTTTAGTGAGTTTGTCTATAATTCCAGAGTAGGGGATGGTGCTGAAAGCCTTGGCGAGATCTAGATAGGCTGTGTGAACCACCTTACCCTCATCTACGGCATTAGTGACCTCTTCAAAGAAATCTATCAGGTTTAGGAGACATGATCTGCCTTTTACAAACCCGAACTGGGTAGGGTCCAGAGTTTGGAGATTACCAATGTCATTGTTTATAAGTTCCATGATGATATGCTCCATAGCCTTGCAGACCAAGCTCGTCAGGCTAATGGGGCGGCAGTTCCTGGGGTCTGTGGTGGCTCCCCTTTTGTGGAGTGGGATAACTGTTGCTGTGCGCCGTTCAGTGGGCACAAAGCCTGAGGTGAGGCTATGATTGAACATGGTACTTAGGTGGGGTGCCAGTTCATTCTGTAGTTCATGTAGAACGCAGCCTGGGATGTTGTCAGGTCCCATGGATGCTGTGTTCTTGGCTTTGGAGAGTGTGTTTTTTTACCTGTGCAGCTGTGATTACAGGTACTTTGCATTTTTCCAGTATAGAGATGGGCCCTTTAGGGGATGAGAGAGGGGTAAAGTTAGCACTGAATCTATCTGCCAGGATGTTGGCAATATCAGTTGGTTCTGTATATTTAGTGCCATTGTACTGTAACTCAGAGCATCAGATCTGAGTGTTGCCATTGAGATTCTTGACATAGCTATAAAATGCTTTGTGGTTGTCCTTGGAATCAGTGGCAATTTTGTTTTCCTAACTAGCTTTGGAGGATTTTATGAGGGATCTCATCTTCTTACTGAGGCTGACCATGGAGTTCCTCCAATCATGGGATTTTACTCATTTTTGCAACAGTTTTTTCTTCTGTTGTAGAGTTTGTTTATAGCAGGGGACCACCAGATTGGCTTCCTTTTTTTGGAGGATAGCATCTTGGTTCTGTTAGGGATTGCATGATCCATGCACTCCTGTAAGTGCTTATAATGTGCAATTGTATAGGATTCAGCAGTCGTATCTCTATTGTCCATCAGCATGGGTGTCGTGAAGTTTGCCACTTCTGTCTTAAGTGTGAAGTTGGCTTTGGAGAAATTTTTTACGGTGGTTTCCCTAATGGGGGATGGGGTGGAATGTAGATGTCTAGGGTGATTTGCTTGTGGTTGGATCTGACCAATGAGGAATTGACCTCTAGTGTGGAACACTGGTTGCCCATGTTGGTAATGACCAGGTCTAGGATATTGCTGCCCCTGGTGGGGGTGTGGATAAGTTGATCCAAGGCATTGGAATTTATGAATTTCAGAAAATGTTGAGCACAAGAGTTGGTACACGAGTAGTTTTCCCAGTTAATGGTGGGGTAGTTGAAATTGCCCATTATTAGGGTGTTAGGTTGTTCCCTAATATTTTCCAGCATATCAAGAAATGAGGAGTGGGAATCCTGGGGCATGGTAGGGGATCTGCAGCAAGCTACAATTTGCATTGCGGTCTTGCCCAGAGTTAGTTGCACTTGGATAATCTCAGATGCATTATGCTGAGCAACTAGACTGGAGGTGTGGATATCCTTAATGAATATGGACACGTGTCTGCCTTTAGTGCTTTGGTCCAGGTTAGGTGGCCAAAAGGTGTGGTATGAATTATAGCCTGGTAATGCAGGGGCGCTCTCTGGAGCCTTGAACCAGGTCTCTGTCACTACACAGATGTCGATGTTCTCCATTTTAAGGAGTGCCTCGAGTGAGTGCATTTTGAGGTTCTTCTATCATTAAGTAGCATTACCCTTAAATTTTGCTTGCTTGTACCTGTTAACGGTGGTGAATTTGTCATTTGAATCTTGCCTTAAAAAAGGCACTATAGGGGTGGCAAGAGCCTTAGCCAGTATCCAGAATCCCAAGGGTGACAGGTGCAGGCCATCTCTAGCAAAGCATTGTGGTTTGTCAATCATGTCATCCCAGGCAGACAGATACTGGATCCCCTTAGAATAACACCAGAAGCTTAGCCAATTGCTGAAGTCAATCATCTTGTCCTTGTACTGTGATATCATTCTGGGTGATGGCAGGATGCTACTCAGGGCTAGGGTCATACCTGCCTGGGCTACAAGATCAGAAAGCTCCTCCATGTCTCTTTTCATGTAGTCCAGGGAGGTACGTCTCAGGTCATTCACACCAACATGGACAATGACAGAGTCATATTTGTACTTGCTGTGGAGTGACCTGAGTGCATGCGTTATGTGGCAGATCCTGGCACCTGACAGGCAGCTGACAGTAACTTTCTCCTTGTTTAGCCTGGTGAGTGGAACATGAGTGTGTCTGACTATAGAGTCACCTATGACTAGAGTGCTGGGTACGTTGTTATGCCTTATGGGCTGTGGTTGAGTGGGCTATGTGCCATTTGGGTTGTGTTGGGGGGTGGAGGTTGCTTGCGTTTCTGCTTGATATAATATTTCATGCATACTGGATTATATTTGTTGGAAGAGAGGCTGTATGCATTTTATTTGATACAATAATTCATGCATACTGGATTATATTTGTTGGAAGATAGGCTGTATGCATTTTACTTGATATAATAATTCATGCATACTGGATTATATTTGTTGGAAGAGAGGATGTATGCATTTTACTTGATATAATAATTCATGCATACTGGATTATATTTGTTGGAAGAGAGGCTGTATGCATTTTATTTGATACAATAATTCATGCATACTGGATTATATTTGTTGGAAGAGAGGCTGTATGCATTTTATTTGATATAATAATTCATGCATACTGGATTATATTTGTTGGAAGAGAGGATGTATGCATTTTACTTGATATAATAATTCATGCATACTGGATTATATTTGTTGGAAGAGAGGCTGTATGCATTTTATTTGATATAATAATTCATGCATACTGGATTATATTTGTTGGAATGCATTTTATTTATAAATATTTTAAAGAGTAACGGTCGTAATACTGAATTTTGTGGCACATCTAATGTTTCCCGAAGAGTTGTCAGCTCACCTTTGTGACATACTTATTATGTTTTGTGGCTAAGGAAACTTTTAAACCAACTGGCTGCAATGTTTGAGAGTCCCAGTCCCCTGAAACTAGATAGTATGGGATGCAAAACTCTGTCAGATGCTTCATATAGTTGTACAAACAGGGATGCAACCATTTCACCTGGATTTTGTTTATGAAATTTACTAATGGTGTTTCTGTGCTGTAACCAGGTCTAAATTTATGTTGTGTTATGGAAAGTAATTTGTTCTCTTTTTAGTAGTTACTCAGCTGTAGGGGAACACATTTTTAATTACTTTAGATACAGGGAACACCATGGTTCTAGTTCTACAGTTTGCCTGCTCAAGAGACCTGCCACCTTTGTGTAAGTGAATAGCACAGAATTGTTCCATAGTTTTGTCGCTATAGTTTCTTGGAGAGATCAGTTTGTAAGTATAGATACTGGCCATGCAATGGCATTTGTAGCTATTTTGAGATATTGTGCTAGAACATTGTCTGCAACAAAACAGGTGGGTTTCAGTTTTTAATCCATTTTTATTATACCGGTAGGAGTTGTTATAAGGGAGCAGGTAGCCATGACACTGTTTACATTACATACTGTTGTATTGGGTGCACTGCATTTGGGGGGGGGGGGTAGCAGCATCTATGTAGAATTAACTAAATCTGCATGATATGCTATAGTTTGATTTATCTGAGATGGTGCAAGATTGTGATTTTTTTTATTTTAGCCAAACAGAAGATGTTTATTGATTGTTGACCAAAACTGATTTGGAGCTGTGATATAGTTGTGCGACTTAGCCTTTAATCTTTACAATGGCACTCTTATTTACATTTTGTAAGGGGTGATAATGTTGTTGATTTTTTTTCTAAATGCCATTTGTTCCATGCTTTATACTTGCTGTGTATCAGTTTTTTTATATCTGGTGTAAGCCAGGGTGCAGATTTTCATTCAACTGTTTTTCTGCATTGAAGCACAGGGGAGTTTAATATAGAGAGGAAGGTTATGTTGAAGAGAGTTACTACATCATACAAAGTCAGTGTTTTTAATTGCAACAAGAGATGAAAGCTCTCCCAAATGACAAATACTAGATGTGCATTGCTTTATATAACATCTACCACAGGACACTTTGCAGATGTGAAATGCTGCAGAAAATATTAAAACAAATACAGAGCCTAACAATAAAGCTATATCCAGTAATATCAGAAGAGCTGATTACAGGTCTTTTTTTTTCAAAGTTTAAACAACCAAATCTCCAAAGCCTTTATTTTTGATACACTTTACTTAGTATTCAAACACAAACATCAGGTCTTCAGAATGTACTTGGAATAAAGAACTTCAGTGATGAAATCATAGACATTGGTAAAACACAGCTTAACCCTGTAATATTCTAAGCGCAGTATTCAAGAGACTAAAAAATAAACATTGTTTAATGATAAATAAAGCAAAAGGTAATGTGAAAAAATGAGGAGATTTGTGGTTCAGTGTTCTACATCCAGGGTATTTCGTCTGATTAAAAAAGGCAATATAAATAATGCATCAGTCTACGAGACTTGATAGCAGTTAGAGTCCACTAAAGTTGATTACTTTATTTTCCACAGTCAGAAAACCTCTGAAATGTTTATAGGAAATCAAGCCACAAATATGGAAATAGTTAAAAAAAAAAATCACACACTAATAAGACTAAAACACTGACATTCAAAACAAATTATGGTCTATTTTAATTCAGATCAACCCATGCAGTTATTAGCAGATGCCAGATGAGTGAATCTTGAAGTAATGCTAATGGTGATATGTGAAGATCAGTTCATAACACTGGCGTAAGTTAAAAAAATCACTCATGAATGCTGATAAAATATACATTCACTTTTATAGTCTCAATTTCATACCCATCGTTGACCACCACCCATTAAAAATTATTCCAAATAAACCTAGATCCAGTTCTCCAGCCACAGCTTAAAGATGGAGTCCGAGACTGCAACCATTTTATTTCAAAAATTAAAAATGAAAGGAACAATGGGCTGACGGCAACAACCAAGAAAAAAGTAAGCACAGTGGCACTATAATATGTAAATTTTATTGCAAAACATGCTTCACCTAAAGCTTTATTGTCAGGCTGAGATAAAGGTGTCAGTATTAAAAAAAAAAAAAAAGTCAAAGGGCACATGCCAAATCATATAATCTCATGGTACAAAATCAGCAATGACTAAAGTAGGCATGCCAAATCATATATGGCACAAAATCATCAATGACTGAATGAGCATGCTATATTACATAAACACATGAAACAAAATCAGCAATGACTAAACGGGCATGCTACATTACATAAACACATGAAACAAAATCAGCAATGACTGAACGGGCATGCTACATTACATAAACACATGAAACAAAATCAGCAATGACTAAACGGGCATGCTACATTACATAAACACATGAAACAAAATCAGCAATGACTAAACGGGCATGCTACATTACATAAACACATGAAACAAAATCAGCAATGACTAAACGGGCATGCTACATTACATAAACACATGAAACAAAATCAGCAATGACTAAACGGGCATGCTACATTCCATAAACACATGAAACAAAATCAGCAATGACTAAATGGGCATGCTACATTACATAAACACATGAAACAAAATCAGCAATGACTAAACGGGCATGCTACATTATATAAATGCATGGTACAAACATGCCACATTACATAAATGCAGGGTACAAAATAGGCAATGACTGTATACAGGCCTGCCACATTACACAAACACATGGTACAAAATCAGCAATGGCTAAACTTATGTACCATTTTTTTTTTTACAGTATGCAAATGTAGGAGTGATTTCACAGTCTCATTGCATGTATTACACTAATCATGCCAGCACCTGTACTGATGACATCTTTGGAATTAGTTCCAGAAATACACCAATAAATTGAGGAAAAACATCTACTTTGAGAGAAAATATAATTCACAGACAGACAAGTGCATTCAAACTATGCTACATCATTTAAAATGTCAGTCCAATACCTCCAGCATTAAATCTCTATAAACAAGTATGCCATTTTGACAAAAACAGCAATTCTTTGAGTAAAGAGCAGATGCTAATTGCCCAATTTCAAAAGGAGAATATCTGCTTGTAACAAATGATAACTGCAGTAGACATCTTATCAAGATATCTAGATATGCTAGATATGTCACGCATTTTACTATTGAAGAGCCCAGTTCCTGAGCCTGTCTGTAACTGCACAGGCCTGGCGTATGGTAATAGCCACAAACCATAACCCTGTGCAGTTCACAAACAGCATACTTTACTGCTTACCTGGAAGATTCAAGGTACAAAATAGATACTTCAGTTAAATAGTGTAGTGGTCCATGTTCCACAACTCACAAATGTGTGAATTGCAGTATACAAGGTGTAGGTGAGGATGAAATGTACAAGGTTGGTGGGGTCATACTGCAGACTAACTGCCCAGAATGTAAATAACAAACCTATGACTATGAAGGAAAAAAATGTTCTGCTCAGCAAAACATGCCTGGCCAACATCCCCATAAAATGTGGAGGAGTGGATCAAGCTGACAGATAAAATACTGCTACATTAGAACATATAGTGATATGCATACTGTCCACAGCAATAGATTTGCAAAAATCAAACTGAATTGTGGCCACACACTGTGACACAGGTGTATTACAGCCAGTAGGCTTCATTCAACCTCACAAGATTCCTGCATTTTCATATAATACAAGTGACAACTGCAGTCATAATAAAGGAGGTAAAACATTTAATGAATCACTTCTGTCTAGAATGAAAGAGCAGGGCTATTTCTAGTTGCCCCACTATCACTATGTTCCATATCAACAGTCCATAACAGTCATAGCACCACCAAACTAACAAGTGTTATGTCCAGTTATAGACGCATGATATTGTCATTGGGCTGCAATACCAGTACACTTATTCATGCTTAATGTAGATGTGGCAGTGCCCAATTCAGATACATACCACTGCAATGGAGTCTACAGGTTGGCATCCAGCTTAGGAGGAATATGCACTTTGCAATTAATTAACCTCTTCCAAACACCACACTGTGATAGATAGCTGTATGTCTGTGTATGTTCCTAGTGCTTGCATATCTGCTGAGGCTGTATGATTTATATCTTCCCTTTTGCTCTTGAATTTAATAGCAAGATGTTCCTCACTCATGTCATGACTTTAGATGTTCATTTAGATGGGACATGTAATGGATGAGAGTAATTGTTAGTGTAGATCTAACTCAAAAGCCTACCTCACAACTTGCCTATGTGGTTTGCACTTTTTGATATGGACAGTGTCATTGTTCTTACGTTTTCAGTGTGAAATGAGGGAGAGAACTATTGGCACAATGAATGCCTGCAGGACACTTCACATTGCACTACAAGATACTGATACTCATCTGTGGCAATTCTTGCTTGTGCCTATTCAGAAAGTCAGGCTGTAAGTTGCCTTGCATCACACTACTGCCATAGGTGTATACAAACTATGCCATGCACATCCTCTTTCTGGAACTGTGTGTGACAAATACACATCAACCATATTTTCACTATTTGGAGTTCCAGACAAACTCAAAACAGAGCATGGTCCATCCTTCAATAATCATCAGTTTGCTAGTTATGCAAAATAGCTAAAGTTTAAGCACAGACTAATGAACTCTCTATGGCACCAAGTAGTGACTTATGAGAAAGGTTCATGAGCACCCTAGCCTTAACTCCAACCAGTATAATGCATGCATGCATTTCTCATGTAATACAGCTCCTTACCTCATTCTACTAGTGTACTACCAGTACAAGTTTTGATAAAGTCAGTAGTTCTTAGTATTATATCCCCAGTTATACAAATAGACAGTTAATGCTAGTACAGTAATGACACAAAAGAAAAGAAAAACGAAAGACTGCACAAATATATAAGGCATGGTCTACTAAACAATCTGCACAGAAGAATACAAATATATAAGGCATGGTCTACTAAACAATCTGCACAGAAGAATACAAATATATAAGGCATGGTCTACTAAACAATCTGCACAGAAGAATACAAATATATAAGGCATGGTCTACTAAACAATCTGCACAGAAGAATACAAATATATAAGGCATGGTCTACTAAACAATCTGCACAGAAGAATTCAAATATATAAGGCATGGCCTACTAAACAATCTGCACAGAAGAATACAAATATATAAGGCATGGTCTACTAAATAATCTTTACAGAAGAATTCAAATATATAAGGCATGGTCTACTAAACAATCTGCACAGAATACAAATATATAAGGCATGGTCTACTAAACAATCTGCACAGAAGAATACAAATATATAAGACATGGTCTACTAAACAATCTGCACAGAAGAATACAAATATATAAGGCATGGTCTACTAAACAATCTGCACAGAAGAATACAAATATATAAGGCATGGTCTACTAAACAATCTGCACAGAAGAATACAAATATATAAGGCATGGTCTACTAAACAATTTGCACAGAATACAAATATACAAGGCATGGTCTACTAAACAATATGCACAGAAGAATACAAATATATAAGGCATGGTCTACTAAACAATCTGCACAGAAGAATACAAATATACAAGTCATGGTCTACTAAACAATCTGCACAGAAGAATACAAATATACAAGGCATGGTCTACTAAACAATCTGCACAGAAGAAAACAATATATTGCTTAAAAGTTTAAGACCATAAAATGAATAGAAATGCAAAGACATTTTGTTCATTCAAAATAGGATGAAAATGTGAGGTCGTTATGCTGTACATATTAAGACAAGTATGTTTTAAACAATGGTACAAATGTGGAATGGACATTTATATGTGAAAATGTCTACATTAAATGATATTGTTGAAAATATATACTATAAATACGGCAATAAAAATGATAAAAGAAAAAAAGGTCCACCAAAATACAGATTGCTTTCCAGCAGAAGCAGGTACTGTAGTCAGAATAAAATGTTCAATGATCACTGTAAACAGTATCAGGAGCCATTTACTGAGTCAGAGTTTCTTTCTGCAAAAACAAATCGTAGCATCTTGTGTTAGAGGAACATACTTCAAAAGTCATTTAGTCTCAAATACCTGGTTATGTCAATTTATGTCTTTAAGGAATAAGAAACCTCTCAAACATCTACAAATAATGCTAAAAATGCTTAATCTTTAGATTTCAAGAACCATTTAAATGCATGCTGAAAAAAAGTTCATAAACACTTAAATTGTATTTTTCACAGTTTTAAAGATTTTAATGATCCACCTTGTACAGTTCGATACTTGACATCATGGGAACCCACTTAAGAGGAGTATCATCTTGATTTAAACGGGTTTTTGCATTGTTGGTTGTAAAATGGTAAATGGAGGTCCCAACTAGTGATCACCTTTATGCTTCTCTCATGTGCACATTTAAGCACTTTGGACCAGCATGATTTTGAGCCTAAAGTTAGTGCTACTTTGGTAAGGACCAACTCCAAAAATGTGATGTTTTAGGCCCATAGCTCTGAGCTGCTGAAAGACCCTAGGAACTCACTGCATACATCATCAATATAAAGCCTTACTAATAAACATTAGAGCTTAATGATGTGTTTCTCTGACTGCTGCAAACACATGACATTTTATGCTTATTTTGCCCCACCACACATACAGTCTTCCCACAACAATCAAGCTTTAGCCACTACTGCCTAATTAATCCCCAGAATTATGGGATCAGAGATAACAGTCAGAGATTGTGGGTTACTATTCTTGGTGGAGTCAGGAGATTGCATCTCCTCTGCCTCTAACCCCTACACCATGTTGATTGGCAGATGCAGTGCAGTGCATTCTCTGCTTGTCCCCTTGCAGATGCATACTTCCACAGACCTGCCATGCCAAGTTAGAGTGCAAAGTTCACCCTAGCATGCATACATCTGCTAGGCTTTGTGTTCTCTGACTTGTGCAGTGAAGCACCTGCATGTGGTCTAACCCACAGATATCTTTTTTGTAGTATGATACATCTCCGTCCCTCTTCCTCAGACTGAGTAAACCATCATCATCTGTCTATTTGTTCCTATCTGGCATCCCCAGCACCAGGTTTGCTAATTAAATGTAGGTTATCTACACAGGAGGGAACTAGAAGTTGAGGAGTGTCAGTCTATATTAAAACCATCCTCACATCCAGACTACTTTAAGTGTATGACCCACTGGAGCTCATACATGTGCAACTCACCATAAACAGGGTCTTGTACCATATTCTTGCAACCTATGGCTCTCCCTCTCCATGTCCCAAGAAACCTATACCACCTATCTCAATGTACTAGAGTTCCTCACCATTCTACTCAATATGATATTCATGGGATTTCTCAACTACCCCTCTTCAGATTGGAAATCCAAAACCACTTCTAATGCACAACCCCAGCGATTCCTAAACTTTGTTAATACCAACATCCTGGAACTGTTGGTCCATTTACCCACCAGGGGTACAAACTTCATTGACTGTCTACTCACGAACATGGGGGGGGTGCCCAATGTTCCTCACCAAATATGACATTGCTCATCAGATCTGAACATAAGGCAGTATTACATGAAATAAAAATTAAATCCAGTGATCCAGCAAAACCAGAACCCTTTAGGAAATATTCCAAGGCTAACCTCTCTCTACTAAGTGACACCTTGGCTAAATTCCAAGCACCCCAAACCCGGTAAATACCATATCATATGCTGAGCTATTTGCAAAATCTCAGTAATAGCCATAATGATAGCTGTACAGAGTGAGATGTGCACACTCATATTAAGAATAAGATAAACTCAAGACAAGTCATCCTGGTGAAATCACAATATCAATAAGGTATACAGCAAAAGAAAAATAATCTTGGCCAAGCATAGGAGTAACAAAGGCATACTAAAAGCCCCCTGACCAATACAAACAGGTAATACTTCAAAGGCTAAATATGTAGAAAAATAGTTTCTCAGGCAAAGGACAACTGCAATGTTTTCTGCAGGGATGTCCATAACTTCAGGGAAAATACATGACAATGTGCAGAACATATTGTAAATGGCATTGCCCAAACTGAACCAGAGGCCACTGCCAACCTTTTGCCTGACAGGTTCAGCTCAACCCCCCCCCCCGCAATAGTCCAAAGGATATAATGCATACAACAATCCCCCCCCAGCCATTACTAGGGAACAAGTCATCAACGCACTTTCCAAAGCTAACAGTGCTGCATCAAGTGGCCCCAATAACATTCAGGGATATTTAATAAATAACATGAAACATGACCTATCTATTCCACTTGAATCACTTTTTAACTGTCAGATTTTGTGCTCATAGAATGGAAGATGGCTACTGTGACAAAAGGCAGTACTGTCAGCACAGCTAGCTGGAATTTTATAAATAATTATATGTCATTTGTGAATATCAAACTAATTTTTATAAAATGCTTGTGTTACAAATGTATTAGAACTGTACGTCATATGTATATCAAACTGCTTTGTATAGATGTTTGTGTTGAAAAGGTATTTGTAAAGTGCTTGTGCTTAAAATGTAACCACAGTGTACCCTAGTGGAAGGTACAGAAATGTACATGCACTATTGCAACTGTTTAAGTGCATCTGTTTTAATAGAGGAAACTGGAGGGTTAACCTCAGTCCAAAAACTTTAGAAAAATATCTGAAATTAAATTACTTTATAGGCTAGGCCATAAAGATGCTTCAATGCAGCCAGTGCCACAAAGTCTGCACTAGGAAACTTTCTGGATAGTCTTTGGGGTGAACTAATTGCTACTTTGAGAGCATGAAGGAATGCAATTGTTTAATGACTTCTATCATCTGCCAAAGATCTGAGCAAAAGCCCTTGTATTTTTACAGGTAGATGCTAAATATTGCCAGCTTCAGCTATGGGGATTTTACCTGAGAACTAGAAGTCTGATGACCAGAAATGATGTCATTCTGCAAGCTACCCCAGTAGTAATGTTTTAGATATTAATTTGAGAAGTCTCTTAGCGAGACAGAGCACTCTGCATTCTGTCGTGGACATGAAAACAACAAGAACCATTCATCACATCCACCTTGCTCTTATAGTAACTCTCTTAGATACACTCAGGAATATAGCAAAGCTTAGTTTAGATTTTGTTTTTCTTTATTTGTGTGAGCCTGTACTGCAATGTTATTTTAAATATTTCCTGTGGTTTTGAACTCTGATGTCACTGTGAATATATATTTAGTATTGTCTTGTTCTTTTATTATTTATTATTAAATATATTTAAACCTTTTATTGTGGCTGATCTGTGTAGAGATATGTAAGTTTTGAGAGTACTTGCATATTTGTTTGGTGGCACTGTCTGGGCCACTCCTAATAGCCTTGCTCATGGTCAGATTACCATTTGTGTTCGTATTAATATTGCACAGGAAAATTAGACACCCATTGCTAAGGGCCCTAAAGTAGCTGAGAAGGAGTGACTAGTGGCAGTGGTAACTACCTTATAGTCTGGGCAGAAGAGGGCATAGCTAGTAAACCTGTGCCAGCATTTCACAGATATATATATATATATATATATATATATATATATATATGTGTGTGTGTGTGTGTGTGTGTGTGTGTGTGCACGCACACTTGTGTAAATCAAACCTCAAACAGTGTGTGTGTGTCAGCTACTTGGGCAGGGACACAAAGCACTGGTTGGACAGAGAGGGTGCTGGAGGTCTTGGATTGGTCTCAGCTGAGATCTCAACTCTACAGCTGTGCCAGTGAGGAGTCTAATTGGGGATCTGGAGGAAGACGGAAAAAACAGCCCTGGACTGACTGTGGTCTCTGTGTGCTCTTAAGGGAAAGTGTACTTGATGCAGAGACCTGCATCTGGAAAGTACTGTGTGTGTACCCATTATCCACCCAGTGAATGTCCCCCCATAGGTGCCAGTGGTGAGGATTGAGTCTACTTAATTATTGGCCCACAGGTGGGCTATCCACGTCACATATTGGTTGACAGTGGTGGGTCATCACAGCTACAATCATTCAAAGGAGGTCCAACCACAGATCCAGTTAACTACAGCCCCTTAAGTCTTGCCAACCTCATCTGTACGGCCATGGAAAGACTCATCCAGAACATGATAAATAGGGACATAGGTAACCTGCAAACACTGAACCCATCACAGTTCGGATTTGTTAAATAAAGTTCATGCTTATTAAATCTGGTGGACTTTAATGAGAGTATAACCAAAGCTTTGGATGAAGCTAAGAGAGTACACACAGCTTATCTCAACCTGGCCAAGGCTTTTAATACAATTTGCCACTTAGGCATTATAGACAAACTCACTAATTAAGTTATAAACCCTTTTTTCACCCACTGGATAGCCAACTGGCTCACTGATAGGAGCTAGGAGGTCAAAAAAGGTGAGGCCACCTCCACCAAGAGGCCAGTCACTAGTGGAGTTCCCCAGGGCTCAGTACTGGGCATGCTCCTTTTTGGCATATATTTGTCTGAAATGGAAGCAAATGATGGTTTATGGTGGACTAAATGTGCAGATGATAACAAGGTGGGAGGCTATCACAGATTCCCCTGCAGACATGAATTTTCTTCAAGAAGGTCCATTTATGACTAAGAAATGATGCCAAAGCCATGGTCTTAAACCCAATGCTAAGAAATGCATGACTGTACCTTCTGGGAAATTATCCATCCTGGACAACAATGTTGATAATACACCCCTAAGAGTTGACCCAGTGTTCAGGGATCTGGATATGCACGTAGACAGAACCCTTACCTTCAACCACCATGTGGCCACAGTGATGAGGAAATCCTTTTATGTTGTACAACTTATAGATAAAGAGCATAGAGCAAGAGGTCAGATCCCATTGTACTCTACCCTTATCAGAGCAAACAGAGTACCATGCTCCCTTTGGTATGTACCTGACCAGGCATATACAGAAAGAAGAGCAGCCTGAGAGGTTCATTACAGAAAGAATACAAGGCATAACAAACTTGCCTTATGCAGGGCACCTTCAAGCCCTTTCCCTCTGTTCAGTCTCCTATAGATTGCTGAGGGGTGTTCTATGCCCGACTTAAAAGGCATCCACAAACCACACATTTATGAATCTCCTGCATATCTGTAGATTGAAGAGTACCAAAAATACAAGGACTAGGTACTTGATTTTTCTTTACGACATAAACATAACATGCTGGAGAGACAGATATGTGTCCCAGAGACTGCCCTTCCTACGGAACAGGCTTCCCATCCATGTAAAGCTGAGTTCATCTGTTACCCAGTTTAAGTGCAACCTAGACTAGGGGGGTGGGGAATAGGAAATTTACACCGCCATTGCAGCCATGTCCCTTATGGACAGAGATAGCTTATAAATGCCTAGCCTTCAATGTCCTGTTTGGATACAGGACATCATTATTCATTCAGGAAAACTTGCCTAGGCTTAGAAAGGCTCTTCAGATCATGAGACTAATAACAATCTATGAATCTGAATCACAGGCAGGGGAGTATCCATCTCTGCTATGGTCCCAGCTTTGAGATTTATAGTTATCGGATGATTCTAGTTCCGTTGATTGCAGTAGAAAGATTCCACAAAGGATATTAAAATGCTATTAAAATTTTAGAAGAAGACATCTTTGCAGTTTCAAAAGTTAATTTATATGCTTCAAATAAATAGGCTGTTTACTGCTCTTGATGTTTCAAGTTAATGTGCTTATGCTTGCATGCACTCTATTTATTTTAGACTTTTTAGCATAAAACATTAAATTTAACAGCTTAACCCTCTATTACAAGTACTCTGAAGTGTGATGCCTGGTCTTACCATATCTCATGTTGTGCAAGTAAGCAGTAATGTTGGATTGTCCCTAAGCATTATGTACCGTTTCATATCATATGCTTTCAGACTACTGTCATACATTTCCAAGTAATACTCTTGTGTCCACACACGGTGCACCATTCATTCTAGTCTCCTGCTCACAATTAGTATGATCTTACAGAAGCACAACGTTTTTGAATAAAGTACTTGCCACCTGCATGCAAGGTGACTCAGTCACTGCCCACAACATGAATTATATGTAGATAGGATGCCATCTCTGAACCTGGCCAATCATCTGGCTTAATTTTTGAAAGTAAGAAAAAGCACTTGAATGAAAGCCTCAGAAGTATTTTAAATGATTTCTCAAAAAAAAGTATCTTACATTAGTTTTATGCATTGCACTTGTTTATATAACTGTGGCCACAAAACCTTATAAGTAATTTATTTGCATGGTTGCACAGAATGCTGAGTATAACACTGAACTCAAGGTCTTTTAGAGTTAAATTATTTTAAATTTAATGTGATATTATTTAATGCATTCACAATTAAAAGTGACAGGAAATTAAGAGTATATTCTTCTGAAGAAACCATGTTAATTAAATACAGTTTGTTTATAACACTGAGCCACAATTTTAAAAATCCCCTTGAAAACTTAATTACATTTATAAGGTTAATGTCTGTGTAATAACATAATCCTGCCTTCCACACTGCCTGCAGATTTGACATGGATAAAGTGGCTTGTGGGTAGGTTATATCCCATTGGCCTAATGTATAAATAATAATGTAATTCCCTTTCCACATGACATACAGACCTTGTATGATGTAAGTGTCAGTGAGTCTGAGGAGAAGGCAGAATGACGGGTAAGTTGATAGTTCATCCTGGGACTCAGTTCTCTTAGGATTGTTGGAAACTGGCAGCCTTTTGCACAAGCTTTCACCAGGGATTATATAAATTATAATTTTAAGGCAGGAAAATCCAGACAATAACTGGGATTTGCTGTGATGGGCTAAAATAATAAAATATAGGCGTATTTGGCTAAACCTACAACGTGATAGCAAAATATTAACTTTCAGCTTTTTTCCCCCTAAACCCCCATTACCTGGAACAATTACAAAACGTTTAATGTAATATATATCAATATAATTATATATTAATATTAACAAATGAATGAGTGCTGCATAAGCCATTTATGTGTTCTATAAAAAGTATATGTTATTACAGGTATAAATATACAAAAGTAAAATGAAACAACAGTTGCAATAGATAAGGCTTATAGGAAATGTAGATCAATTACTAAAATGTTAGAGTAGTTACAAAAATCATTATTGCTTCTAAGTCTGAATATAGAACACCTGGTAGAATAATGTTTTGTATTGTGTTAAAGTGGTAACAATAAAAATGCTATGACTATATTTATTATGCAGTCGAGGATTCTTTAATCCTGATTTCCTATGTAGCTTTTGAAAAATTATTTTATAAAGTGAGTTGCACATTATGATTTCATTCAGCCTGTTGCCACATCACCTATCATTAAGAACTGTTAGGCTGCATCATTTTGTAACTTAATTTGAGAATGATAAAAGTGCATGTGGATTGACTGTGATTAATCACATCTTGTTTAACTCTGGCTACAAGTAAACTTTGAAAGGCAAATTCATAAAAGCAAAGGCCAAAACCACATCATCTGTGTGTATCTGTGTGTGTGTGTGTGTGTGTGTGTGTGTGTGTGTGTGTATATATATATATTCAAGCAAAACTGTCCTTTTTTTTAAGAATTTCAGGCTAATTACGAATCTTACTGCTACATCTTTCAAATATTTTTAGGGGGGTTTCACACACAACATACTCAACTCTGTGACTATTATATGCATACGGTGAGAAGGAGAACATATTGAGCTACCACAGCCTCAAATTTAGCAAGCATCCCTACCTTTTACACTGCTCATCCATAGATCCAAGGACTGCAATTATGGTTCTACTTTCAATGGGAATCCTACATGGAAATCCATCAGTGTTTCTAATACTTTGTCAGGAATGGGCTCCATTCATAATTCAGGGTATGATTAAAGTTCATAAAATTAGTATTGCATCAATCTTAGATGTTTGCATTCCTCTCAACCTCTCATTGCAAGACATCTGGAAAAAGCAACAAATAAAGGGGAGACAAAGGCCACAAAACAGGGACAGACTTTATATACTGATCCTATAAACTTAGAGTTGCTAGAACGACAGATTTTGCATTATTATATTTTTTCTGAAGGATATGAAGTCTGAAACTCATAAGTCTTTCATTATATAGTATTATTTAATGACTTAAATACTCAATTTGCTAGAAAAATACACATTTTATGAGAACCAGACCAAAAATAAGAGACAAAAATCTGGACATTCTGTGAAAATCTGGGCAGCCGACAGGTATGTATGTTTGCCAAGAATGGTATTCTTAGTAATGTACCTTGAATTGCCTCATTGCTTTTTTTCCTGCAATTCATATGTAGTTATCTGTATTTAAAGCATATTTAAGTATGCTCAAATCTTTATTAGCCATGTTACTACTACTATTGGGACTGTTTTTATTCCATAATGCTAGTTTCAGCTTGCATATCTTGATAATTTGTGACTTAATGTCTCACACTTCACATGACAGTAGGTGTAGCAATTCCACTGATTACTTTTATTTGTTTCTGTTTTTCTTTGACTACAGTTCATTTTCTTGTCTCTACTTTTTTGACTGATGGAATTTGTTGATTCTTCAATTTCAATAGTCCTTTGTGGTTCACATTTTCAATGCTTCTCAGTTACTTGTAGGTTATATTGTTTGCAGAATCCCCAGTATAACAATCTTGCCATATTATTGTGCATTTCAGTGCACAAAACCTCAGTTATGGGTACATCACAACCAGCAACAAGGTATGCAAGTGTTTCTGGTTCTGTACAACAGAGCCTACATTTGTCAGTTTCCCACTTTTTCTATAAATGTTGTAAATAAGTATGTACATAGCTCACTATTGTGAGTTGCCATCATTAACTTTTCATATTTTGGTTTAAATTTGCTTTTCCCAAGCTATTCCAATTCATATGTTGAATGTTATTATCATGTTGTTCCAGCAGTTCTCTATATTTGCCACTATAATTTTGACCATTTCAGTTTATTCTTTTTTTGACACTTTTTTATTTTTTTTCTACTTCTGGTTTACCACCTCCTTTCCAAATGATTTTGCTAATATGCGCAAATATGTCATCTTAGTTGTAAACTATAATGAAAACAAATCTATCACCATGTTTGCATCTGATGTCAGTAAATATGTATGCAGTTCCATGACTGCAGAAATATATGGGGATCAGTTCACATAATCGAATGTTCTCATCAGCAGACCACCATTCAATTAAATGAACATTTATATCAGCAAATTTTGAAAATAGGGAAGGTAAGTAGTTGGCCAACATGAGGAAATGTTCCCTTTTCCCCACTGTAGTGTGATGTTGAAATTGGTATATACAGGTAGAGGGGGTGAGGGTGCATCCCCCCCCACCATGGTAGGGTTTGACATACTGCTGTGTGCAACTGCAATGTTGGCCAACTACTTACCTTCCCGGTTTTTGAAATTTGTTGATATGAATGTTCACTTAAGTGAACATTCACTCATCGTCTCGATGAATGGTGGTTTGTGGATATGAATATTCAATTATGTGAACTAGAACTAAAATATATAACTCCTTATACGTATCCAGGTCAATAACCTCCCGTCCCATCCTTCAAAATCATTCTGAAAGACTTCCTAGCCAAAAGTGGGCTCTGTTCTTACTCAACATCAGAATAAACTATATCCCTAAATGTTTACATGTAGCTATTCATACCCAACACCTCCTTAATCTTACTTCTTCATTCACTTCTTAATTATCAATTTCTCTCCCCTGGCTTCCTCTCTAAATATACCATAAGCCTGCTTGTCTCTCACTCATTACATATTCCTGTTTGTATTGTACTAACTTACCTTTTATTTCTCTATAAATTGGCTAAAAGTTGTCTAAATATTAAATCACGTTCATGTAACTTGTATCTATTCTTAACCAGTGTTTTCATATTATATCTAATTTGGTATAATTATATAAACTGCAGATGTCTTTTATATTATTTTTGAAGACTGTAAAATTTTTCTTTAAATGTTTTTAATACTTTTGAGCTTTACACCCATGACCTGTGCTGAAAATGGGCTCCAACCCAGTAGGACGTTCCCGGTGTCAAATGTCAATAAATAGTAATAAATAAATAACACCTCTTTCAAACTGAGGAAAATATATATATATATATATATATATATATATATACACACATATATACATACACACACACACACACACACATATATATATATATATATATATATATATGTGTGTGTGTGTGTGCGTGCATGTATGTGTGTAAAATCAAACAATGCACTGTTTTTATATATCACTGGAGAAACATTAGGCAGTTTTCATGTCTAACTGATGCAACACTTTCTGAGGCCAGTCAACCATGCCAAAGCTGTAAGATAGAACAAAAAGACCACCTTGATTTATGGCTTGAACTTTATTCTTACATGCCAAGGCATATTTCAATATTAGTTATATTTTTCAAAAGTATTCCTTATGAAGCTTTGTCCTCATTTTTGTTATGCTGTATTGCTGATCCTTCATCTCTGTTCACAAATATTTCTACACTACCTATTGTTCAAATACTTCTATATCACATACCTCTCCCTGACATTCCTGAAAGAGGGATTTGATGTAAAACCCACAGTAGGACTTGTCAGGAGTGGAAGGAGGTGATTCAAGTCTGACCTAGAATGACCATCATTGGGAATGGTTTCAAATCAGAAGACAGGTCCAGAAGTATGTCCAGTATTAACAAGGAATGAAACCATTTTATTATTGTTTATTTATATAGCTTATCAAGACAAGGAACGAGTGAATATCTGCTTCAGTGAGAACAGAGTCAGTGAGAGTCAAGATGCTAGTTACCACTCTGTAACCAGTGAAGAAGCCACACTGGTGCCTAAATAAGTGACCATTAAACATTTACAAGAAACAGACATGCCATAGAGATGTACACATTTTGTTAGTCTCCCCATTATTAATTTTATGCATTGAGACAATGCATTTTTTT
The DNA here is from genome assembly GCF_019279795.1 of Protopterus annectens. Taxonomy (NCBI): domain Eukaryota; kingdom Metazoa; phylum Chordata; order Ceratodontiformes; family Protopteridae; genus Protopterus; species Protopterus annectens. The sequence goes on from NC_056750.1 coordinate 305,716,341, forward strand.
ATGATTTCATCCTTAATGGTTTACAAAAATCAGACATACCACCTTACCTTTTATTTTTACTTTTTTGTATTATCCATTGTGTGACAAAAAAACATAGAATTTTGCTTATTTACGACATTCTGTGATTTACTTAAACTAAAATCTTTGACTTGGTATGTGAATTTCTCATTGTGAAAATGATAGTTCAGTGAAGAAGTGATCAGTGATCGAGACTATATGCCCCTTCTTTAGTAGCAAATGTCATATCAGAGTTAGAATATTAAAGTAAGTGGGGTTTACATAACCTTTGCAGGAAATGTGCAGGGAAGGCCAATATACATACAACTTAGCAGCTTCTTTTGGAAATTTAATAAATAATTTCTTTAAAGTTAATTTTTGGTGGTTGCTGATCTGATAATCCTTTAGTGGAAACTTGCTGATAGTGTGCTAGGGTGATATGGTTTGTGTTCTGTAGCTAGCCAAATAAAATTAGATAACAGACCAAGCCAACTGGAATTGCTCCTTTCAGTAGGAGGATAGCAAATGATGGCAGCTTATCTATGGTTATTTCCTGACTGGCATTACTGGTTAAAAAGGCATCTCTGTTTTATGACTTGCACTTTGGGTCAATTGGGTTTTTGCCTGAACAGTTTTAATATTTCTGCTGAACAAAACATGAGTCAATAAACCATGCTTCAGTTAAATGTACTATAATCTCACATAATTTTACACTCATTAATTTAATAGAAACAGGCATGCAAATTGCAAAATCAATAGTGCACCCCAAGAGTAGACTCAGAGGTAATAGATATAGGTACACAGATAGACAGTAGCATGAACTTTGACCACCATGTGTCCACAGTGGTGAAGAAGTCCTTTTATATGGCACAGCTTACAAGTAAATGTATGGCATCCAGATCCAAACAAATTATTAGTCTGGCAGTACTCACCACACCTCATTAGACCAATAATTGAGTACAATGTGCCATTTGGCATGTTCTTGACTAGGCACTTACAGCAGCTGGAGAACCTCAGAAAAACCTAGCAAAGAAAGTCCTGGTGTAAACAACATGTCCTATGTGGACAGATGAAAAAAGCCCTATCCCTTTACACTTTCTCCTACCAACTATTAAGGGGTGACCTATGCCGGGCCCTCAAGGCAGTCACAAATCCAGCACAGATGGAGCTGCTACACAATTGCAAGTGAAACAGCATGAAGGTCACATGATCTAATGACAAACCTAGTGGCTCAAACAAAATATGCTGGAGAAACAGATGCGTGTCTCGGAGAGTGCCCCTCCTTTTGAACAGGCTTCCTATTCACATTAATTCATTCACTCCAACAGAGCTCAAGAAGTTTGCACTATAACTTCCAATGGGTGGAGCCTAAGCCTTTGTAAAGAATCAAATTATGTCCTCACATTTCAAACAAATGCTCACATCTCTGGAACCATAGGGGTTATTGAAAGTAACAAAAATGACAAACCCTTCATCGCAAACTATTTTTTATAGTGGTGGTATTATTTAGGTTCTAGGTCTTAAAGTGAATTTTGTAAGTTGCAGTAAACACAGTAACCATTACGTTTGTAATATTTTAACAACTTACAATATCTCAGCAATCACTCAAGTTACACATACTGTCAGCAGCATTTTATTCATCTAGCCGACAGCTTTCATAAGAGGCTAAGGGGTTCTGTCTGTGTTACTTGGTTGTTGAGATATTTAGAGAAATGTGAAAATTATACCTGTATAAATTAATATCATAAAAACAACAGTTAATATCTTGCTACCTGTACTAGACATAGGTAAAATATTAATGCAATTGAGTTTGCCACTGTGTAAGCTTGAAAATGAAATCTTTTAAAAAGTTTTGGAATTATTGATGCAGATATGAACAAGCAATACTTGACGCATAGAGGCGTCAGTAGGTGTTAACTGCAAATGCACCTGGAGGCGTCACTCAGATATGAGTTCAGCAGACCCCTTCTCTTGCCTTATTTAAATGCAGTTTGGATTAATGGTTGGGGATTGAAAATTCCTGGAGTAGTTTCTGTGTCCCTTATTGATGGGGGGCAATCTCTAAGGTACTCAGTGCATATACACAAATCCATGCCATCCTCTTTCTAGGGACCATATATTGGATAAAAATTGATTATATTGTCCAGGCTTGTAAGGGCTGTTAAGCTGTTATACTAGTAATCTCCTAAGAACTTATAGTACACTGTCCTTTTGTAGTTTCAGCAAAGTGAAGTTTTTCCTGTTTTTCCAGTTTCAAGGAGTTTTGTTTAGTTATACAGCATGTCTCAGTGACTCATTTTCAATTAACTGTATTATAATCCCTTTTCATTTACAAATAAAATATTAAGTGTTCCTGAACTTAGACACCTGCCAAGCTATTTTTGATCAACTGATGTGTAATAAGCATTAGTTTCCTGCTGTTGCCAAGAATACCAGCCAGTCATCTCAAGATATCTTTATAAATGCTTTCTACAAATATCAGTGATACAGAAATGACATACACATGCTGCAAGCAGAGGGTTCTTTACTGGGTATATCGGACAACTACACAAAATGCATATTTTTCAAAGTTCTAGAGAATACAGGAATTTGCTACACTAGTCTACATTTAAAAACTTCTCTGCAGGCGAGCATGCAAATTTCAGGTTAGAGCAGGATGATTTGATTAAGTCACTTAATAAAGTGGCACTGTAATTAAGCATAATTCAAAATAGCTAAGAATCCTCTTAAGGTCCCTATTCACATTTCAGAATGTAAGGAGTGAAGTATCATCCGCGAAGATACATTTACATTTTTCAGTGTCTGCTATTACCACGGTGATGTTGTTCATTGCTTTTCTAAATAATCAATCACTAGTCTATAAAATAGCAATGAAGACTAGATGTTAAACTAGATGTTAAAACCAGAGGTTATTACAGATATAAGGTACCAAAATTAAATAAGAATTAATTTTGAATGATGCCGCTTTTCTATAAACACCGCGGTGGGAAAAAGTTAATCATTGCTGTAATAAACAATAGGTAGTTGTATCCTTTTTAAGATAAATAAAATAAAATAAGTTATTTGTCTTTTTTTACTGTGAAAGTTTGACTGGGTAATATCCATTTTCAGTGGAAGCCCAGGAAGAAAAGTTCCATTTGCTTACATTGCATTATACTTAGTTCGAGTTAAAAACAGAGTAGTTACATTTCAATTTACAGTTATACATTCTAAGATTTTACAGTGGCAGATGTTACTAAACAGGAAGCACATGTGCAACTTAGTGGATACAGGCAGCAGTAGTTTTTCTATATATATGTTTTGTCAATTTAAAGAGGTTGAGAGTATTCTGTTTAAGATGAGTATTTGGAGAGTATCATATGGTGAGAGCACAAAGTCTTAACCTTGTGAGGAGCACATGCAGGACCGGGATTGGTCAAGATGCTGTTTAAGCAGTCATTTAAAAACTATTGAGTTTGTCAGAGAGGTTTATTTGTGTGAGGATACTATATTCCAGAATTTAGCAATGTATTGGGAATACAGCAAGTCTTCTGCAACATTTGACTTATTTGTGAGTATTAAGACGTTGTTACTAGAACAGAGGCTCCTTGCTGGACAATAGGGCAGTAATACATTTTGTAGTGCAGGGCATTTTTCTGGATGAATGAATTTATGTGTTGTAGTTAGTTGTGAATATGTTAGGTAGTTGTACAGTTCAAGCCAGTTTAACTGCTTTAAGCTATGATGATAGTGGGTCCTATGAGGGAGATTGGTGGCAAATTTAGCTATTTTCTTGTAGCAGGAAGCAAGTTTCTTTCTTTGAGTATTGTTTAAGTTTTTTTAACTTAGAAGTAGCGTAAAAGATAGTTGGCAATAAGGAGGTGGTGGGCTAGAGTTTTTCTAGCAGTGTCTGTAAGGAATCCACTGATCCTATAAAGGGGGCCTAGTTTCTAGTGTACAGTATATGAAGAGCCTAGTTTCTGATGAGTAGATTTTATGGTATGCAGTACATGCATGTCATATTTGAGACTGCTATCTATTATAATGCCTAGAAGTTTACTATGAGTTACAGTTTCAGTAACAGGATTATTTGCTGACTTTATGGTAAAAGATTACTTTTGATTTTGGCAACTTTTTGAGGTAAAAAGCATTAACTTAGTTTTCCTGGGGTTGAGTAGGAGGTTTGATACTTTCAGCCAGGTTTCTACAGAGGAGAAAAAATTTGGGGTAATGTCTTGGAGCCGATTTATTGTTGAGTCGTTTGCATATTGAACTAAACTAGTATGGTGAGTGGAGATGTGGAGGTTATTAATACACATATTTAATTGGAGAGGACCCAGGATAGAGCCCTGCAGGACACCTGTGGTGCCTAGTTGAATAGATGAGTAAGTTTGTTGCCATTTAATAGCGCTTTGTCTTCCAGATAGATAACTAAGAAACCATGACAAGTAGTACTGTGAAAGTCCTACTGAGACGAGTCAAATCAGCAGCTGCTGATGTGAGATGGGTCTATGTTCGTGCACTGAATAGGAATTACAGAGAATGTCTTATAACTGAACGTTGGACATTGAAAGTTTAAACTATCAAATATGGTCAACATTGCAAAATAATTCATTAAATGGACATAGGTGGCCAGAGATAGGGGGAACAGATGTATTAGTGTCCAAGACAGATACTATTGATTGATTGAACTAGGAATTAAACTGTGTAGGGATAGAGTCTGTTGCCTTGTTTGTTTTTGGAGAGGGAGTGGTAGTCTTGCCAGGGTGAAGTAGTTTATTTAGTGATGACAAAAAAGTTTTGGGTTATTTTGATGTTCGTTTTGTAGGTTGGTATAGAAAGTTTGCTTGTCCTGTTTGACATGGAGTTTTGCAAGGTTTCTAAGATGTCTAAATTTCTGAAAGGCATTTTGAGTTCTATTGTTATACCAAAGCCTGGCTTTAACCCTTTTTATCATAATATGTTTGGTTAGCCATGGTGCAGGGTTGGACTTTACTCTTTTATTACATACTGGTGCTCAGTTATGCAAGATCTGTAAGAATATGTTATTAAAGTGTTCTACAGCAGTATCTAGTGGCACTGTTCTAAGTACATAACAGTTATATGGTTTTAGTGTTTCATTGAAAATATCTCTGCTGAAACTAGTTTTATTTCCTATTTGAATATAGATATGTTTAGCTAGGTTATGGCAAGTTCTAATGGCATATGTTAGCATGTGGACACATATATATTGGCGAGGCAGACTACTTTTGTCAGTTTCTTTGGTTTGTTTGTAAGAATGCAGTATAATGTTAAGTGTCTCCCTGAAGCTTTATTGATTCCAGAGGGTATGGTTATTAATTGTTTGAAGTTGAATAAATTTATGGATTCAGTGAGGGCAGTGGAATTTATCAATTGCCAGTCTATAACTAAATCTCTAAATATTATAGTTTCAAGGTTAATTTGTTAGGATATCCAATATAGAATGTTTTCATTAGTATCAATGTTATTCCTTGGTGGTATATAAATTGTCATTAAATATATAGTTTTTCATATTGGCGATTTTTAGGCATGTTATTAGAAGTTCAGCATTGATAAATTTGGGTATTTCCTGTGGGAGTAAGGTGATGGTTAGGGAATTTTTATAGATGATTGCTAGACTACCTCCTGCACACTTGTTTTGTCTAGCATGCCTGAGTATATTGTATTATGGGGGTGATATCATTATCTTTTATTCTTATTTTTTAATCCGGATTTTTGTAGCCATGACTACATCAACAGGGTATGTGGCAAGGTAGGCATGTATGTCATGGATTTTATTACACATACCTCAGGTTCATATTAATAAGGTGAGTTTGGGTTCTGTTTTTTTTTTTTTTTTTTTTTTAAAGAGGTATTAGGCAACTGGTTTATTTTGAGGTTGGAAGCAATGGTTTTATGAACAGTGGACCTGAGTTGGAGTGAATATCTATGCTCATTTTTTGAATGGATGTCTTATAGAGGAAAGTGTGTGGCCAGTTGTATTTTGGTCTTGGTTTGGTATTTAATCATAAATTTGGATACTTAATTTTGAGATATTTATAGATAAATAAATCAGATGCAGTTTGTAAAGATAGCTATGGAGAAAGGCAGGCCGGGTAGATACCGATATTCTTTGTGAGGATTGGTTGAAGTCCTATGTATTTGAAGGAGGTGGATTGGATAACTGGTGATGAAGGCTAGTAGAGTGAGGAGGAACTGCAAAATAATTTTGGGTTTTATCTTTTCTTGTATATTAGGATTAGAAAATGTTAAGAGTGTACAGGGTTGCTTGTAGAGATGTAATGTGATAGCTACGGGGGCAAGGAGTAGGACAGTTTGATTGTGAGTCGGTGGTAAACTGGAGTAAGTGTTACTATTGGGAGTAATTCTATTGTTTTTTTTCAGATGGTATTGGTTTGTGGAATATGGGAGTGGCGATATGGAAGTATAAGGGTGGAGTAAGAGGGGATGGGTGGGAATTGGGGGTAGGGTAGGGGAGCGAAGTGAGCCCAAGTGTTAGTGTGAATGAAGCAGGTTGGAAACCTGCAAAGAGACAGAGTAAAAACAATCAGTGACTGAACTTAAACAGCCACAAATCTGCTGAAACAGATTAGTAAAATGAACAATGCAGTTTAAAAGGACTCTGTGCCAGTAGACACAAGTCTTGATTTTGTTACTCTAGGACACAGTTTTTAGTAGGATTGTTAGTTCAATATCACTTTGACATGACTAATGGTCATAATTAACAGTAAAAATTGCACTTGACTGTTTGAACAATTGTGTAATAATAAGGAGGTTTATATGGACTTTGAAATGCAAAGTCCAAATGCTACCCCCAACCACAACAGATCAGGAAAACATTGAGAAAAAGTAAGCCAGAATGCAAGACTGCAGCTCTGGAAGAATACGGATTCATAACTGAAAGTGGTTACCCAAGCATCTGGGGCAAAGTAGAAATAATCCAAGGAAGGGAGACAGTGGACTGCTAAAAACAATCAATGGAGCACAGCTGAAGGACCAAGTAGCAATGAGAATGCTGTGGTCTAAAAAAAGAAAAAAGAAACTTTTTGATCTGCTTTTAATTTCTTTAATTTTATTCAAAAGGTTATCATATTGATTTTATGTAATTTTATGTGCATTTCTTTCAGTTAGTACAGGTTTTGATGCATGCTATTAAGTTAAAAAAAACTATTGGAAGACACTATTTTGAAGGGTGAAGGTTCATTGTGTGCTGTATGAGATGTTTTGCTATTAACCAACTACAGTTATGGATTCTACAGAAACAACCTGAAGCGATTTATGTCAGAGTGAACTTCATTAATTTTTGCATTGTTTTATATTATTCTGTAATATGCGTTATGAACATATTCTTCTGTAAACCATCATACTTACTGTTTTTTTCCTCTGAAATGTTGTATAATACTGCTGTCATCTCTCCCAGGGAAGAGACTGGGATTTTAGCATAGAACTAACAGTCCATGGTGGAGACCAAGGTCTATAGTCCACTGGTACATGCATTATGTATGAAGATTGATTATTGTGTGGGTCAGTCAGTATGGCAAAATAACGAGCCATTTATAATCAGGATGTAGCTGTACAACAAAGTCCAAATATTCTTGGTCTGGTTGAATCTTGGCCACTTATTTAAGGATGCCCTACTTGTAGAGCCTAGTCCATAAGGGATAAGCTAATAATTAAAAAGCAACTTGTACATGTCTACCTGTAAATATATTTGTGTTTCCCACTGTTTGTATTTTTTGTACTTATTCACATTGTATTGACTTGCTTTTCTTCTTGTCAATCATGAAGCTTTTCTCCCCAGGCATCCACAGAAAATGGACCTGGTCCAGTTGGATTTTTCCAGGTTAACAAATGTAAAATAATAAAATAAAATAAAAATAAATAAATAAAATAAACACCAACCGCCAATCAGGAAAAATGACCCATTCCTGCCATTGCATATCATATAATAGAAGAAAGAATAAACATGATATTCTGAGGTATGGAGTTTTGATTTTGAAGCAATGCAGACTTTTTGAAGTTTATGACATAGTTCTTGTTTTCATATTGAAGGTTCCTTGAAAATTGAGAGGCTCAGAGTACATTATGGTTTGTACTGTGGATGCAATCATACACTGCTCCAACTCAGCTCTGTCACCTTCAGAATGATCACAGTTGTAACAGCAGCTACATCTGTCTTCTAAAAAAAAAAATCCATTCTTACAGTGTCATTCTCAACTGAACATGCTGAGAGATGTCCAAAGGGAAGTAAAGCAGATATTTGAGGATAGTTTTCATATATATGGGATACCAATTAATTTACATCTGGGCTTGAATTCATAAACAGATTGTACAGTGCACAAAGCCATGCAAGTAGCTATTCATACTTGATAAGGGGTGTCAGTCATAGGCATTGTGCTGCCGTGTACTGAGCAGCTGTGCACTGGGATATGATGGTTTAAGGATCTGAAGGAAATGTGATTATGGGTGTGGCTCTAATTAAATTAGGCCCTTGTGCATCCTGGTGCACTACTTTATACATGTAACTCACACAGTATGGTGATTTTAAAACACGTGTACTACTTAAAGTCCATGCATGCAACAGACCACACTTTGATGGGATTGCTGCATATCCGCAAGTCAAGCACCACTCGGGTAACCCCCCACACATCACCTCAACCTGGTCTTTGACGTCAATAGGACTTGTTGGCAGGACAGAATTGTGACCCAGAGACTCCCCCTTCTGTGGAATAGACTGCATCTCCATGTCAAGCAGAGTACCTCATTAACCCTTTTTAAGTGCAACATGGATAGCTGGATAGGGAACAGAAAATACATCTTTCTGATTCCACCTGTTTCCCTGCTGGACAGGGGCATTGGGTGCTGACTTGTTGGAACATGGGCTAAATTATTGGCTAGGCTTATAAGGACCTCATGGCCAATAGCCTAGTAACTTCCTATGATCCTATGAAAAATTCATAAGAACATACAGTTATTAGCTATGTAGCACTCAAGCAGTCATATGTGATGATCTACACAAAGTAAAGCAGAGCAGAGTCACACTGCTGACTGCAGATCCAGGTAAATAGTTTGCCCATATGAGCATGCATTTATGAAGATCCGTCTGAGTTGGTGTGAGGGCTGTAGAGGCAGAGTGCGTGAATGGGTACTTTTTTTATGAATGCTTACTGTGAGTGTATTCCATCTGCACATGATGCTGGGATGGATGGGAAGATAATAGATGTAGGGAATACTGCCGCAGCATGTGTGAATATATGTCCCTTTGTATGCAAGTGTCTGATAGTATGGTTGTGGAAGGCAGAGTAGAGCAGCATTGTAAAGTATAGCAGTTCTGCTTATGCACTTCTATCAGACAGCCACTAGAATAGTTAAATTATGCAGACTGTGTGTGTGTGTGTGTGTGTGTGGCCCCTGTCAATTGACAGTTTTCAGAAACTCGAACTCCATATGGTCAAGACCATATAATGAAGTTGAAATGGAGCTAGCAGAACACCAAGGTCTGGGAAATTTACCCTTTTCCTCACTGTAGTGCAATTTTGGAGATGGTATATATAATTTTCACAGGGTGTGGGGAATGCAGGGGACTTACCTCCCTGCAAAAATGTAAAAAGTAAATATTTGTGGGGTGTTTTGTGATGTTCGAGTTTTTGGAAACTTGATCATATTGCCTTTTTGAGTTCCAAAAAGTTGATCTGACATAGACCCATATAGATAAATATATATATATATGTGTGTATATATATATATATATATATATATATATATATATATGTGTGTGTGTGTGTGTGTGTGTGTGTGTGTGTGAGAGAGAGAGAGAGAGTGTGTGTGTGTGTGTGTGTGTGTGTGTGTGTGTATATATATATATATATATATATATATATATATATGGGATCTGGACACATGCTCGACTAGCATATGTCCGAATCACAAAACATCGAACGCACATACACGAAAGAGCTTAACATCGACAAGCACTTCCGTGTATGTGTGCCTGTTTTGTAGATCAGAATACAGTGTGGGTAAGGGAAAATTCCCTTTTCCCCACTGTAGTGCGATCTCGGAGTGAGAATAATAAAGTAGGGGGGTGTGGGGGGTGCAGGGCGGCAAAGCCACTCTGCAAAAACGTAGATTTTTTTTTTCAATGTTAAGCGCTTTTGTGTATGTGTGTTCAATGTTTTGTGATTCGGACATATGCTAGTCGAGCATGTGTCCTAGACCCATATATATATATATATATATATATATATATATATATATATATATATATATATGTCTACTTCATATGACTGAAATTTCATTTGACCGAGACAATAACAATGAATTTTCAAAATACTGAAAACACATTTGACTGAATCTCATTAAACTGAATTGTAAGCCATAGACATGATGTGGGTTTCCCTTCTCCTGTGACTTGCTTGTGATAAAAAGAATTACTGTAACTTATAGTGCTGATTGTCAGAATGCCGATAGTCATATAGAAAGTAGTATTTTAGTGTTTCTATATGTGGGTATGTCTGTTTACTTTTTTATGAGAAGTATCTCAAGTAATATGGCAGATGTTTTGTGCATTCCCAGCAGTAGTGGCAGCGTGAAGAGTACTGTAAGGCAAGTAAAAGGTATATGCCCTTTTCCTTACTGTAGTGCGATCCTGGAGTTAGTATATATAGTTGGGGTGGTTGCGGGCATAGACCCCCCACCTACTTTTTTTATATATCGTATGGTTTCTGTTAAGAGGGTACACAAGTAGTTTTGAAGTTCTGGAAAGAGTTAGTAATTGGTGTTGTAAATGTGCATGTCTATGGTTTACAAGTTAGTATTTTGAATGTTAGCATTGTAAGGTTTCAGTATTATGAGTTTCAGTCAAGTGAGTTTTCAGTATTTTGAAAATTAGGTATTTTGGTCTCGGTCAAATGAAATTCAGTCAAATGAAATTTCAGTCATGTGAATTAGACCCATATATATATATATATATATATATATATATATATATATATATATATATACACACACACACACACACACACACACACACACACACACATCTGTTTATATTTATATGCATTGGTGTGTGTGTGTGCGTGTGTACACATTTGCTCATATCTATACACGTGTCTTTGTTGAGAGAGAGTGTGTACCATTATGTGGGCTTTTAAGAAACTGAACTGCATCTTTGTGCAAGCTGGTAAAATGCTCACTTCAGCAGTTGTCTAAACTGCTCAGTTAAACAATTTGTTGTCATGTATATTAGCTGTTAATGGGATCCAGCATCACAAGGATCATGCATGTCTTTGAGTCACATTGTTTCAGAAGAATGCAACTTAAGCCATTTGCACCAATTTCTATATCACTCATGGACACTGGAAATATTTTCTTTCAAATAATAAATAAATAAGATCATAGACAACTCTCCTCATTATAGGCTCATGAGCCCCAAATTTCCTATTCAAGAATGTCCCTATCTACGCAGTTGTTAAATGTTATTCATATAGCTTGAGCAAACAATCCTCTTCTCCAGTTACATTAATTCATAGTTCATAATACCACAGATGGGGTTGTAATCTTACTGTCAAGCTCTTTTTGTATTTATTTAATGTTTTGGGATTTTAATTTTTTACTGGATGATATTAATTGTTATGAAGCTCACCACAGGAAAAAAAATGTAATCAGTACAGATAGTTAAAGACTCATTTACATTTTCTGAGCTTTTCTAAGACCTTTGAAAACAAAATATCTGCAGTCTGCTTCTGGATTGTGTAAACAAATATGGCATTAGACCTGATTTTGGTACAAAATTTTGGAGGGTATTGCCATAGACCAAATACTTATCAGCATTAATAACAGCTTGATTACTGGCATTCTTTTTAATAATTTGAGGAGCATCTGATGGCATAAGTCTTTGCTGTGTGATCAGTGACTTAAATAGTCTTGCATTTGGTAATGGCACTATGCATTGGCTCAGCAATGATCTTTCTAACAGATCAGCCCCAGGTGAAGTTAGTTATAATCTGATAACAAAATTATATCCACTCTGGTTTTCCACAAGGATCATTTCTTGTCCCATTCCTTTCCCCTAGTTAACAGTCTCCCAAGTACATATAAAGATGATCTGCTGCCCCTCTATACTTGTCCTATTGTGAAAGGCATTCAAGTGTCTCCTTAAGTAAACCTCTGTTGTACACTGGATAGTTGGGGGTTACTAAGAATAGCACTAAAACATGCATTCTGATCTCTCTCAGAAGCTAGTTGGTTTTCCGAAGCTCATACTTTCTAACCCAACTGAAGACAAAGTAATGCATCTAAATAAATTCAAGTACTTTGGGTTATTGTCAGTGTCATGTATAGAGCAATTGAAAATCATTTACACTGTGCTTTGGATAAGGTGATCTATTGGGTCCCCAGCCAAATAAGCAGAAATCACTACAAATACACATTAGGGAATGCTGTACAGCTAAGGCAGACTTGGTCTGTGTAATAAATAACTTACTTAAGGCTATTGCTAGCTTAACAAATGAAATTAAAACTTTACTGAAGCAGCCACAAAGCCAGACTGACCTGGGATCTTTGTTTCAGTAGTAGTTTAAGATTCTAGCTCAAGATGCAGAAGCTGTAACCTTCAGTGGATCATTAGCAGTGAAGCTTGTGCAAATCCATTTACACATCTGGTAGCTCTATTACCAGAATGCATTAAAACCTAGAAGAAGCTCATGACCAAAGCCTTAAAGTAACCAGAGTTCCTGGGTCAGTGGCATGGATGGTAAAGCCAGCACTGATTATAGCCTAGGTGACCAGAGTTCAAACTGTTACTCAGGCATTTGGGGATGAGAGGGAGAATGGACATATTTATCAAGCATTAACTACAGAAAGAAAACTGGCCAAAAAGTGTGAAAAATAAAAAAAAAAGAAATTACTGAGAGCACAGTGTTAAAATGTTATCATCATTGTCTCCATGTTGCTAAACAGAGAGTGTTAAAAGCTAGCTTTATATGATATCAGTGCTCCCCCACAGACACAAATGCTGGCAAGTATGTGTTTGTTTTTTTCCTGTGCATTTGTGTAAGACTGTCAGAAAGTAAGTTTACAGAAGTTTCTCCTTTTCCCCAATGTTGTGTGATGCCAGAGTTATTGTATATAATTTAGTGAGGGGATGCAGCATCCCCATATGAAGATGCAAGGTGGTTTACCCTGCAAAAACACTTGTTTTGTGATATTTGAAAAACATGTTAATTGTGATGTGATTATATAAGGATTCTTCAGATCTTCTTTAATCTTTACAGGAGGTATATCAGACAGTAATGCCAGGGCAGTAAAGATGGTTGTGAACATGTTGCTTTCCACCCATGCTTCAAGGAGAGTCACTGATACATATTGTGCAAAAGAATCATTTCTGATATCACATTTAAACACTCATGTTGTTCACCAAATAGTTAAAACATGGTAACAGTGACCTAGTGAGAAGACTTGCACTTTCTATAGATGGTAGATACAATGCCAGATTTTTGTTCTCATATTTTCTAATGTGGCATGCCTCTGTGAAACACAGGTACCCCCTGGTTTCCAAACATACACTCTCCTTTCTCTACATATTAATGCTGCCAACTGGCAGCACCTCTTATGTTTACATACTGCTCTACTGTAGTTTCTACTACCCTCAGCTGTTAATCATTTATTTGCTTACCTTAACAGAGACACAGTCCTTTGTACAGACCACCAGTTTTAGCAGCAAATCTAGCTGTAGGCTACCTTTTCAAATAACCAATGCAATACTAGCAGAAGTTATAAGTCATTATACTGCTTTTTGGTAATTAAGACAGAGTTAAATCAGTACCCTAGTAGGATATGCAAATGTATGTATTACATAACTGAATAATGGGTGGAAAACATTAAGTCAGATTTTTCTTCTCTATAGGAAACTTCAGAGATCAATTGCAATTCCCATCTTTTACATTTTTATGCAGAAATATTCCTACATAAAAGAACAAGTCATAATTTGACTTCTGCTAGGTAATAAATGTCAAGATAGACAGAGAGGGGCCAGATGTTGCAGGAAGATGTGGAATTGGTGGTTGACCCTTGTCTTGCTTCACCCCCCCCCCCAAAAAATGTTTTCCTACAGCTCACTGGTATAAATGTATGCACATAACTTTCTTGATTCAGCAGCGCACTGACTACAAAGTATGGAAGATACTTTACAAAACAAATTAACAACATAATACATGTGCTGTGCTACGTACCTTGCACAATGGAAACCCTTAAGAAAAAAGTAATCAAAACAAGAGACATGTCTCCAGTTTTTATTGTGCATTGCTCAGCCTAGTGTGTATATATTCTCATTAAAGTACTATGCAACTATTGATATAAGGGGTATTGTATCATATGTGGTACACCTCACGATATCTTAATGACTGTCGGTGCTTAGCAACTGACCAACATGTGACTGTTTTCAGAGTTGTAGTCTTCCTCACTGAAGAGTATGTGATAACCCACTTACCTTCAGGGAAAATTCAATGAACAGTAATGCACTTTGCCTCTAAAAATGCAATATCATCCTGTTAATAGGTGTATTTAAGTAATACTATCATTAGCTAAACAGCACCAACTCTGTGCTGTAGGGACTGAGGGTGCATGCCCAGTTTTCTGTCTGAGGTGAGCATTTTAATAACCCTCTATAATGTATGAGAAACATCTGTTTTCGTCTGTCATCTATACATAAGCTACTGGAAGTAAGATGCCTATTTATAAGCATTAAGTTTAGTAAACATTTATGTTCTAGAAGTTGTAAATGAATTATTTCTTCCATTTACCTGTATACATTTTATAGAAAGATGTACGCCTTGTAGTTTAATCTGAATAAGGGAAGGAATATTACACATTGTTGAGTGCACTTTAACCTTCAAAGCACTTTTAACCGATGAAGTTCTTAGCAAGGGCACTTTGTAATATACTATTTAGAGAACATATGCATTTTAGGCAATATTCCCAAATTTAATGTGGAAACGTGCAAATTGTAGGAAGAGGTTAGTTCAAAAATGTAGCCTTTCTGCTTTAGAAAATAAAAGCACATTTATGACTGAAATGCTTACCGAATATAATCAGCATCGCTTGCTTCATATCTAGTGGGAATCAATAGACACGAAGAACATTTACTTGATCTAAGTATGAATTAAGTTTCAGAACTATGCCAGCAATACATACAGCCAATCAGTGTACTTCTTGCTTGGTCACATTTTTCTATAGTGGATGCTGTGCATTTCTTCTCTCTCTCTTTCTTCCTCACTCACTTTCCCCCCATTTATCTTTTTCCCCTTAACCAACATATTGTATTACTGGAGCATTGTTAACGTCACAATATGAAAGTTTATTTCATCTGCTGGGGCCTACTCCATGGGCGCATTTAGGCAATCAGTTCAGAGGTTTAATGCAATGAGCTGTTAACACGTTGCTTTGATTGCTGCAGCTTTCATTTGCCTGCTGTATGACTGAGGAAGTCACTCAGCCTAGGCTCCTCAGTGGTTTCAGACCACATGCTTAATAGGAAGCTATGAGCCTATGAATTAGTTTACGTTGTCTCAGAGTTATTTTACCAGTTGTGTGTGCATCTTAATCATCAGTTGTCATGTTCTGTGCCACTTAGAAAGTTTACAAAGATCTTTCTTCATTTTCCACACCATGGGCATCCACTGTATTGTAGACTTTTGTACCACCTGAAAAAAGTGAACCTTAGCTGCCACCTTCTGTGCAGTGTTTTAAGACAGGGGCTAAGGACGGTCTCATTAGCCTGTATCATTTTAGTGAGCCACAGTTCCACATCCATTCATTACAGTTTGTTTTCCTTTAACTTCTGACATCTCTCATGTTTTACTAATGTAGGAACCACTGCTTAACTTATTAAACAATTTAAAATCTCTGAAAGACTCACACTAAAGAAAACCTTATTTTTTTTTATTATGATTGTTAGTAAAATAAATCTATCACATGCGGCTGAAAATGCTTCCTTTTATCTTGATGGCTGCTTGATTTCAAATATTTTTCAGCATTTTCCTTCTCCAATAATTAAATTCATACAAAGCTATTAAAATGCACAAGAACATAAATATTGAACATCTAGCAGAAAATGATCCTTGTTGCCATGCTGAAGCATTAGCGACTGTGCAAGTTTGTACATTAAACAGCACTGCTATTAAATCTTAGCACAATCTAACCCAGTGTAGTACCAAACCTCAGAGATCACCTAATGTGACCGCTGTATAACCCTGTCCATGACCTACAGTAGCCCACTCCAATACGGGCCTGGACAACATAGATATGACATTTCCAAATGTCTCCATAGGCAGTTTAGTAGCATCCTGAGACAATCTATTAATTGAGCAATTGTTTCATGCTCACAGACAATATAATCATTTGTATACAAAAAAAAAAAAAAAAAAAACAGTATGTGAAATATGCACGATTTCACTGGAGGCAAAAATCTCGCATACAATGTTGTCAAGAACATGCACACTACATCCTCCACACACACACACACACACACACACACACACACACACAAACACACACACAGACCAATCTATGCTGAGGCACTAAAATGTAATCTTCCCAAACCTTGAAGACCTCCTAAGCCTAGAAACAGTAACGCCTATCCTTAGCAATCTCTAAAGCACTTAACAAAAGCAACACCAAATAAAACACATACTCTAACACTGAGTGGAGCCACAAGAGTAAACCCCATAAGGCAAGTAAAGGACTCTTGTATGACGCACATTTGTCCTACTCACCAGTCTGAATAAGGAGAAGATAATCATTAATCGCTGCTTATCTGGAGCCAGGATTACGCACATTATGCACACACTCAAGTTACTATACCAGGGTACCAAGATTCTATCATCGACAATGTGGATGTTTACGACCCAAGATGTATTTCCCTGAACTATATTAAGACAGACATTGGTGATCTCTCTGAATATGTCTCTCAGCCAGGTATGTGCGTTGCTTTGAGCAGCACTCTACTTTCACCAAGGATGATGCCATGGTATGAACAAAAGATGATAGACTTCAATTATTGGCTAGATTCCTGGTGTCTTTCCAGGGGGAGTCAATATTTGTTAGAATGGGAAGACATGGGTAACAAACCACATTGCTTTGCAAAGGATGGTCTGCACCTGCCTCCCCTAGGCTTCTGAATATTGGCTAGAACTTTATCCACCCCCTTAAAGCCGTTTTAGGCAATGCCAAATTGACATTTCTACCAACATAGCAAACAAAACCCAAAGAAACCTAAAGATGTTACTGTTCAATGCTAACAGCCTAAACAAGAAACATCATACCGTACAAGCTCTCCTCACACTGGAGAATATAGCTGTCTGTGCCATTACCAAGACATGGCTGAAGTCCGCAGAGGGTATTCTGGCAGTTCAAGGCTTCTGAGGCTATAATACATTTGGACCATCAGCTGCAAAGACAAGGACAAAAGGTGGAAGAGTCACAATCTATTTTTGCAATAAACATAACTCTACATCGGTTAAGCAGGACAATATCCTGGAATTTATCCATAAGTAAATCAAAATAGACAAATTCCCATACAATATCCTGGCAAGCTATAGGTCAGATGCACACCATTAAACCAAATAACCTAATCATGGGAGACTATCTACTTCTCTGTAGACTGGGAAATGTATACTGCCTCATATTCACAGGCACAATGGTTCCTGAACTTTATTAACACAGATACCTACCCTTGACCAGATAAGACAGTGGCACACAACCACCACCAGAGGTTCAAACAAACTGGACCTGGTACTCACCAATATGGGAGAGTGCTGCACACCCCCTCCCCCCACCCCTCCATTGTCACATCCTCACTGACAAGGAGAGACTGCAAAGCTGTCACTTTAAAAACAAAAATCAACTGAGTAACCCCAGAAAACCCTGTAATGGTTAGGAACTATTCTAAAGCAATCACCTTATTAAGTGAAAGTTTGTCAAAATTCAATGGCCTCCCAATCCTCAAGTTCACAACAAATTTTGTGGAATTGTTCACAGATACCCTGTCAAAACAAACTCTAAAAACAAACTACAATGGTGGAATCCTAACCTTAATAAGGTATATAATAAAAGGAACATAGTCATGGCTAAAATCAGGAAGTGCAACTTTCATACTGATAGGAGCTCTCTAATTAAGCTAAACAGGAAACTAAGAGGACAAATTAAGTCCAACAAGATAAATTACGAGGTCAAGACAGCCTTGCAGGTTGAAGACAACCACAAGGCTTTCTACAGCTATGTCCATAACCTCAAAGGGAACACACATCAGTGCGCTGAAATGGTCAATGGTGCCACTTTCAGTGAGCACAGTTACATCGTGATTTTGCTGACTGACAAATTCAGCTCAAACTTCATCCCACATTCCCCTGCCTCCCACCATGAAATACCTACTAGTACAGCCCCCCACCTATTAACAGGGAGCAGGTCCTGGCAGCACTCACAAAGGCCAAAAACACAGCCTTAGTGAGCCCTGAAAATATCTCAGAATGCCTCCTAAATAGCTGGAAATATGACTTATCAGGACCATTGAGTCACTTTTCAAATATAGCCTTAAAACAGCTTTGTACCTCAAGAATGGTGGACTGCAACAGTTATCCCACTTCACAAGGGTGGACCATCCACGGACTCTGGAAACTGCAGACCTATTAGTTCAACTAGTCTAATATGCAAAGCCATGGAATGAATTATCATGGAAATGATTAAGAAAGACACTGGCAACCTTCAGACATTGGAACCAACTCAGTTTGGCTTTGTCAGGGAAATATTGTGCCTACTAAACCTATTGGACTTCTTTGAGAAGGCACGAAGGCAATGGATGAGGGGAAACTGATGCATACCACCTACCTGGACCTGGCTAAGCTGTTCACTACAATACCTCATTCGGGTATAGTTTACAAACTCACCAGACTGGACATTATCCCCTTCATTACTCACTAGATTGACAGCTGTCTCTCAGACAAAATGCAGGAATTCAGGATTGGTGATGGCACCTCCACTAAGATGCTGGTCACCAGTGGGGTACCTTGGGGCTCAGTGTTGGAACCACTCCTATATGTCATGTACTTCTTGAAAGTAATGGCAAATGTCAAGGGTCTTTGGCTGACCAAGTTCGAAGATGACTGCAAACTGGGAGCCATCATAGTTTCCCTCCTTGACACAAACATCTAAAAGAGGATCGAACACAGACAAATGTCTGTAGACAGACTCGCAGACAAACTCAATCCCAAGAAATGCAGTATACTGCCTTTTGGGAAAACTGGCATACAGGATAATTACTCCATCGATAATACACCCCTAGGAGCTTACCCAGTATTCAGGGATCTGGGAATATATGTGGACAGTAATCTGGCCTTTGACCAACATGTAGCCAAGGTAGTAAGAAAATCATTCTATGCTGACCAGCTTATAAGTAAGGACGAGGCATCCAGGTCCAAGAAAATCATAGTGCCACTTTATTCAGCCCTTATCAGACCCATCATTGAGTATAGTGGCTCCTTTAGGATGTACCTGACCAAACATATGCAACAGCTGAAATGCCCAAAAAGGTTACTTACCAAGATAATCCATGGTATAAACACATTGCCCTACATGGATCACCTAAAAGCCCAATCTCTATACTCTTTCCCCTACAGGTTAGTGAGAGGCGATCTATGCCTGGCATACAATGAATCCTCAAATCCAACTCTGGTGAACATTTTGCACATCTTCAAAATGAACAGCATCAGATCCACTAGATCCAAAGATTTAAATTGTGGTTGTGACATAAATAAGATATGCTGGTGAGAGATGGTTGCATGTCTCAGAACATCCTCATGCTCTGGAACAGGTTCCCCATCCACATGAGTGTATCCTTAATGCTATTTAAGCAAAATCTTGACCAATGGATGGGAAATCGGAAATTCTCCCCGGGTCTGGTCTCCATATCTCTGACAAAGGCAGGCAGTAATGACCAAACTAACATACTACCCCCCTGCACATAACCTGTTAAAAGTTCCTAACATACTTCTTCCTAATAAACACCTATGATACACAGGGACACAATTGGTCTGGAGTGCACAACCAGGGTTCTAAAGATCCCTGGTGGTCGTTGGCATGTATATAACTATGAACCTATGAACTTCTGTTTGCTCTAGCTTTTAAGCATAATTAATACACTTCTGTTGCGTTACCGCTGAATACATTACTATGAGATTCCAAACAGAGGTTGAATTTCCATCTGGAGGAACAGAACCAAAGTTTCAACATGATAAAAAAGCTGTAAGAAATGTTTTTTTTTTTTTTTTTTTAACCTGGGAAAAAGGCCTATTGACTCCCCCAAGTGGAAGGCAAAGCCCTTCACACCCACCACACTCACAGAACCATGAAGAAAACAGACATTTCAAATGAAGAAAAAAACAGACTGCATCATTGTTGATGGAGGAAGCAATGCCAGCAATGAATTCCTATATGAGAAAAAACAACTCATTCAGTTTTGATTGACAAGTTTTATTCTCATCCATATCGTACTCAACCATCAATGAGGATAGTGATGTGTTACTTTACTACTGCCTTTTCTGGTATATGTGTTGCTATGTGTGCATATGTGTATATTAATGCATATGTAGCATGCTGTGTTCATGTATATTTGAATGTAGCCATTGTACACGCATCTATATGTACTTGTATTTGTGCATATGAATGGCATGCATAACTGTGCATGTATGTACGTTTGTGAATATATGAACTAAATATATGCATATGCATGTATGTGTATGCACATTCACGATGTGTGTGTGTGTGTGTGTGTGTGCGCTTGTGTGTGTACGCGTGTGTATCTGCTTGTTCTGTGTATTGTGAAGTACATTTATCATGATCAATTTCTGGGGCAATCAACAAATCACAAACTACACTCACATCATTGAATATGTAACGGAAATCATGCATCCATGACCTTTGACTCTTACAGCACTTTGCAACAAAGACCGGTATAAATGGATTAAAAGACTGCTTACGCTGAGCATTGTGCAAGTGCAAACACTTTCTGCAAATATATATAGAATATTTGTTATACTTTTATTCATTTGATAAGCATGGAAGACCCAGTAGCTACAAGTCATTTCTTTCAAAAGTAAATTGCTTTCACAACTCAGATTCAGTTACTTTCTCGAGTCACACAGTACACAAGTGCAGAACAGGGACACAAACCCCGGAGTTTATGATGATATCATGTTCATCACTTATTGCTTCAACAATCAGTGCAGTTCTGCAGTAACACCATTCAACCAATTTGTTATATATCTGAAATATATTTTTGGTGGGGGGAAGAAGACATATTCAGACTGACATCTAATTTTATATCCTTAAAAGCAGTCAGTCTGATAAAATGGTTTAAAATCTAAAGCTATTACACTGAAACATTCTGTGAATTTTTGTTAGATCAACTGAAATGAAATACTTGTTTTTCATTATAACGCAATGTGTTTTATTCTGGCCCATATTTGCTGGTTATTGTTTGCAAAGTATCATGCTTAGTCCCCCCCGCACCCCCCACCCCCACCCCAAACACTTCTTATCAGTGTCTGGCAAACCTGATTCAAACCTAAAAATAATCAGGCCCAGCTTGTCTTTGTTAGAAGCAGGATGACATCTGATTTTCTCAGTTTGGAGTGGATGTCAAGTTTTACACCAGTTCTGGGTAGGTGTACATATCAGTATTTGTCTTGCTGTTTAAACTGCTTGGGAATGCAGTGAAAACTCTGCTGGCAAAGGTAAATATTGGGCTGCTGGTAAGATTTTCAATTCTACCAACCATCACAAGCCTGTACAAATGTCTTTTTAATCCTGCACAGATCAATACAGCTAGCAGTGTTAAGAGTGCGGTTTGTTATTTTCACAGCGGAGCGTAAAACAAGACAAGAAAAGTAATGAGATTTATTTCTAATACAATCTTTTCAAACTATGTGGTCCCCTCTTGCTGAAATGTCACTTAGGAAACGGAAAACAAGCCGTTGTATGTTTCTGTTCACTGTCTTTGACCCTTTTCTTAGTGGCATCCTGACTGGCTATGGATACTTGTTTGCAGGCACAGTTTAGCAGTCAAGCATCGGTATTTCTGTAATGATGAAGTCTATGAAGTACATTGAACCACTAATATTGTTGCTAGCATTATAGTAAACCAGCACAGGTGATAAATGATATAAATGCATTAGTACATTAATTCGTCTTGGTGATCTTATCATACCACTCAAAATAATATTTCGATATTGTAGAGCCTACATACTAATAGAAGGTATTTATGTCATGGCCTACCTAGCCTGCTATCTCAACCTACATAATAAGCTGTGGATTCCATTTAGTGGTCATGTTAATTTTTTTTTCGTTTCACCCAGTGTAAGAACGGCTTTATGCCTATGCCGAGCACTCCTGAATTATGACACATTGTTTGATGTTACATTTTCAGGTGAGTTGTTGCAATCACACAACACCCTGTCTACGAAAAAATACTTTCTCATTTCACCCTTCCATGTTCCATCTTGCATAAACAGACTGCAACATCTAGATCTTGCATTATTTGTTTTCTAAAATGTGTACTCAGTTGAAAGTCCACAGACTTCATTAAGGCAGTAAAATGTAATCACGTCCAACCTCTGCCTTCTTTCTTCAAGACTACAGAAATTACTGTACAGGTTAAGTTGTTGCAGTCTTTCTTGTATGGTTCTGCACCAGACACTACCAAATAGTGTGTGTGTGTGTGTGTGTGTGTGTGTGTGTGTGTGTGTGTGTATAATAGGCACAATTCACTTCCCATTGTCAACACATTTTTTGGTGTCAAAAGTGGTCGTATGTTTAGATCGAAGGCAGCAACAGTAAGCACTGAACACTGTATATAAGGTAAGTGGAAATGTGTACTAATGCCAAACTGGTTCCCAGTTTGCCAAAGAGCAGACCTGCTCTTAATTTCACAGCTGTCCAAACTCCTACATGAACTTATTTTCCCCTCTTTTAACTTCAAAACTAACAAGACACACCCACACATAGAACCTAAAACTTGACCCAATCAGGCCCTAAACACAAAAATCGCACAATCCAAGCTAGATATCCCTAACTGTGCATTCTCGATTCTCAGGCTGAAACTGTGGGAGTCCCTCCCACCTGAAATTAAAGACTGTTCATTGTATTCCAAGTCAAATTCTCTGCTAAAATCACATTTACTTTAACAACCAGAATGTACTGGTCATCCCTCAGGTGGCTTCATTTAAGTCTGCTTTAACTCTTCGCACCAACTCAAACACTAAAATACTTTGCTCCTTTTCACAGCTCTAAAATAGTGTACGTAGTTTTTCAAATATTTTGAAACTTTTGTAGATACTGGAAAATAACACATTAGACTTACTATGTATCCAAGGTACTATTCTACCATTGTTCGGTTTTACTGTCACTTATGTGAATAGCTCTCAACCGTCCACTTCCAAAATGAGGAAAACTGCCTCGCATAACGATCTGGAAAAAATGGGCAAAATGTGAGCTTTCTAAGAACTACACTTGGGAATGTCAAAGGATGGTTAAAGGTTGCTGCTTTATACATATAAAAAGTTTGTTTGATGAATTAATATGATTCAGTACTATTTACCATGGATACCAGTTAAAAATATTCCTAACTCTGAATGTGTGACAAACCCCACACCCTTTCAATGTGGAGTTTTGAGGAACATGGACTTTTTAACACTCAAAATGAGGAATGTTCCTCAAAATGACGTACACTCCAGAGTTTGCAATGTGTAATTGTCCTTCTGTCTATTTTGTATGTTAGGTCAGGTTTTGAACTTGGGTTAAGACTAAAATTTGTCAGAAATGATCAACACTCTATCCAGTAAACAATTTCAATTAAATAAACAAAACTTTCATTTGTAACAAACGTTTTGGCATTGGGCCAGGCTGTGTGTGTAATTATACACACATGCTTGCAGTTTAGGATTACAGCAAGAGCCAAGAAAAGGGTACATGTATTTGAAGTGTGCATATCTTGTTTAGTGGTACTGTTATGGAAAGGATGTTTAGTACCCTATTATGTAGGGGGTTATAGGCAGGAGTAGTGCTAGGGTTAGTATACATGACTAAGGTAGCTCAGGGATTGATGCCTCCCTGCCAGCCTTACCCATTCTCCTGCCCCTAAACTCAACCGTGCAAATCCTGGTACTTAAACTAAATGCTCTAACAGTACCTCAATAGGTTCATAGATAGGTACTTGGCTATCGGCCCAAGGACCTACGTAAGCCTAGCCAACAAGGTTCCCTAGCTTACGCCACCCAAGAAAGTTATTTTTCTGTGTCACTGTCGAGCAGAGACACAGAAGTGATCCCCGGGGTGTATTTCCTATTTCCCATCCACTCATCAAGATTTTTCTTGAAGAGTGCTAATAAAGAGCTTTGCTTGACATAGATGGGTAGCCTGTTCCAGAGTATGGGAAGTCCCTGGGACTGGAATCTATCCCTCCAGCATGTCCTGTTTATTGTGGTGACAAGGTTTAGGTCCCTAGAGCATGTAGCTCAGAGGGATTGGGATTTCTTTAGGTGTAGAATGTCCAACAGCTCTGGGTTTGACATAGCTTTATATGTTAGGCAGAGATCACCTTGGAGTAGGTGATATGCTACGGAATAAAGCTGGAGTTTTTTTTGAGGCGGTCAGTGTAGCGCATTTGTTTGAGGCCAGTAATCCTTGTGAGGCACTTCTGTGGCCTACCAAAAAAAGTATGTCTGTATATGTTAGTGGTCTGTTTTTTTTTTTGTTTGTTTGTTTTGTTCCTTTTTTTGTTTGTTTTTAACTGATCTGAAAGATAAAATGTTTGCCTTATTAAATAATTTTACTGATTCAAAGTATCATTTTCTCAAATTATTTTTTTTGTTTTTCAAATACATTTGAATGAATTCCATAGCATTTATACATATCATAAATAACTATGTACACTATTTACATTAGTCTGACATTATAACAGATCTTAATGTATACAGTTACTTTATAGGTATGTCCAATCCATTATCAGAGCGTCTGATCAATTATTGTATAGTGTCAATCAACAATAAGACTTTCCCCAAGTTTTGTTGATAAATGGCTTTGGATAAATTCTTAGTTCTTTAATTTTAATTTCCAATAATGCTGTGGTCTTCAGTAGGCTGTATAAGTCTTCCAAAGTTGGTATTGTGTTTGTATTCCATCTTCTTGTTATACACTTCCTTGAAATTGCAAGTATAGTCCATACTAGATATATGTTTGACATATTCAAATGAGGACCTTCATTCACATTTAATAATACAAGAGCTTTAGTTAAATAAAATGATTCATTAAATAAAGCTTGTAGAAAGTTATTAACACCATTCCAAAATGGCTTAATTTTTAACACAAAGAAAATGTGGTTCCAATCTGCAGTGTGTACTTGCTCACATCTCCAACATATTCCTTTTATGGAACAACTAATTTTACTGATTCTGTCTGCGGTTAAGAATGCACTGTGCAAGAATTTCCAATTAAAAACTTTCCAGTATTGTGTAAAGGATGTATATTTTATCAATAATAAGATATTTGTTTTAATATCTTTAGTTAACTGTATTGAGTGTCCTTTTGTTATATTTTTCCAGTATCAGGTTTTGGGTGTTGTTTTATAGTTTATCAATATTTTGTAAAATTTTGAAATACTATTTCCCATGTCAAAGTCATTATATATGATTTCATATATGTATTTCGTAAATTAAGGTATTTCTTTACATGAAGAATTGTTAATTATTCTACTTAAATCTTGTGAATATGACAGAATACTATGTAAAGTTAGTCAGTCCTATTGTGAAATTTTTAGATGTTATTTTTATTTCTTACATACCTAAAACATTTAGTTCTTTGATACATTGGAACCAACAAACAAACCCTTTCTGTTCCCAGGAATTAATAATTTCTCTATATACTTCATGTGGAAAGTTCTTTGTGACTATAAATGAAGTTTGGCAACAAACTAAGTAGTCCGGGACATCTTCATGGGGGGGTAGGTAATACCAGGGGTAGTTAAGTGGGTTGGGAAGGTGAAAGGGTTAAGTGGAGGCAGGGATGGTTGGGAGGATATGAGATAATGATGGGGAGGGGCTTAAGAGGTTTAGTCTAGTGTAGTTGGGTTAAGCAATCACATTTTGGCGTGAACTTGCTATAGCAAGGCACGCCCATGACGACCTTTGGATAATGCCTTGTGTGGGGAGGTAGGCCTTGGAAGGAATGGGGTAAGTTGTTAGAGCAGCTTTATGGAGGCGTTGCTGTGGTCAGTTATCAGATGCATATAGGTAATAGTGTTCATTGTTCTGTGGGTTGCCCCAACATAATCTCGGAGTGGAGGCCTGGGGATGTTGTCTTGTTGATTGCTGGATGGGTGGATTGCCCTACATAGTCCCAGAATGGAGGCCTTGATGGTATTGGTGGTTGATATGCATTCAGACCTTGGGGGAGGGCTTCATGAGTAATGGAGCAATTTATGCTGCCTTTCTCACCTTCCGCCTAGGTCCTGTTTCCGTGGGTGGTTCGAGTGGTGAGGCAGGTACAACAGTATGCTGGTGGTTGTTTCGGTTGAATAAAATAAAAAGGGGGAGGATATGAGATAATGATGGGGAGGGGCTTAAGAGGTTTAGTCTAGTGTAGTTGGGTTAAGCAATCACATTTTGGCGTGAATTTGCTATAGCAAGGCACGCCCATGACGACCTTTGGATAATGCCTTGTGTGGGGAGGTAGGCCTTGGAAGGAATGGGGTAAGTTGTTAGAGCAGCTTTATGGAGGCGTTGCTGTGGTCAGTTATCAGATGCATATAGGTAATAGTGTTCATTGTTCTGTGGGTTGCCCCAACATAATCTCGGAGTGGTGGCCTGGGGATGTTGTCTTGTTGATTGCTGGATGGGTGGATTGCCCTACATAGTCCCAGAATGGAGGCCTTGATGGTATTGGTGGTTGATATGCATTCAGACCTTGGGGGAGGGCTTCATGAGTAATGGAGCAATTTATGCTGCCTTTCTCACCTTCCGCCTAGGTCCTGTTTCCGTGGGTGGTTCGAGTGGTGAGGCAGGTACAACAGTATGCTGGTGGTTGTTTCGGTTGAATAAAATAAAAAAAACATAAAAAAAAAAAAAGGGGGGGGGGGGCTGCAGGGAGTCGCAATGGCTGTTTCGTGGGCTGGTAGATTTCCTTGATTGGAAAGCGAGCTTGCTTCAGGGTGTTGGCTTTCCTTTGTCTGGGAAGGAGCGGCTTTGCTCCTACTTCAGCGGCACTCCGTTTCACGGGGAAACACATGTTGCGGTCAGTGACTGTGGTGGCACATGCATGTGGCTGGGATTTGTCGTGCAGTGCCTGCCTACTGTGTCTGAACTGGAGAGGTGAGGCACCTAGGTGACACTGTGATGTCATCGCTGGGCTCTTGTGGTAATCTCTGGCCTGTCATAATTTTTGCATTTTGTTTTTGTGCTTCTGCTTGATGCTGTGGGACTGTCAGATGGGCATGGTGGGGCTGGATGTGTTCTTGGGTTGCGTCACATTTTCTCCACATGATAGCGACAGTGGTTTGGGGCATCACTCTGGTATATCTTAAACCGTAACTTAAGCAATGCATAGGTGTAGTGTGTGTTATTGTATAAAGCCTTCCCATTTTGTAGTCATCACAGGGCTGATTGTTGGGCTGGACTTCTGGTCTGGCCATGCGGGTTGTTGGCTCTGGAGGGCAGAAAATAAAAAAAGAGTGGAGCATGGAGTGTCTTTTGGATGTACAGCTGTGGTTGTGGTGCTGTGGATTTCTGGCAGGAAATTGGCAAGTCTCGGATCATTTTGCTTGGGAGCTTCCTACTTAGGGAGATCGTTACCAGCAGGAGAGTGCTTGGATTTCTTTGCTTAAGCGGTGGGAGTGTGCTGCACTGCATTTGTGCTGTGCAGCCGTGTGTGTCCATTGCCGTTGGTTTGACATCCAGAGTGGGTATGCTATGCTGGTTGCTGGGTACAGTTTGGTGACTGCAGTGTTTTGGCTTTGTTTCTTGACATCCAACGTCCCAGAGTGTGCTATGTTTGTTGCTGGGGAGGTTCAGCTTGGTTTCTGTTATTTTAACAGCAGCAGTTTTTGATGGGGCAAGAGTGTGCTATGGGGTGCATTGTTTCCTGGCGCAGCTTGTAAATCTAGAGGCATTGGGTATGTTTCTGCTTACTTGGTTGCTTACTGTTCAAGGAAACCATTGCTGGCAGGAGTGTGTGCTCTGTTGTTGCTCTGGCTTCTTTCCATGGTAGTTTGGGGGCTGGCTGAAGGGAGCCATGATCGCCGTTTTCATGGGCTACGAGTTCTGCGGGGAAGGAGTGTGGGCTCTACCCGAGGCAGTGTGGACCGCGCATGCATGGAGTTGCGGGTGAGGAGTTGGAGCAGTGTTAAGCGGGGGCCCTTCACATTAAAGTCATTCGGGTAGAAGGGGACCTGGACAGCTATCAGTCAAAAAAAAAAAAAAAGTCAAGTCAACAACTGAGTTTCACAGCCCTGAGCTAGGCATTTATATATTAGCTTGTTGTCATTGGGGCAAACTGTTATTTTACATGAGGACTATATCAAAACTGGTACTTGAAGCCAGCATTTCGTCAATAGCAGGTAAACCAAAATAATATACAGCTGTGTATGACTCATTCTTCACTGCCACAGATGGGAATAAACTCAAAATGTTGTTGGTAATCGTATGGCATCCTAATTTAGTTAAAAGAAAAATGTATATTATTGCCAGTAAAACTGTGCAATTCAAACTGATGTCACACTGTATAAATACTTTTCACCTAGTATTACTGACTAATGGAATCACTTCTTGCAACATGCATACTGTAGTTGCCTGTCTGTGGCATAGCAGGAAAAAATAGCAGTATATAAATTTTCTTTACAGAGTGCCCTTATCCAACAAAGTTCAATTGAGTAAAGAATATGCCTTTTATGCTAGCTTCCTCCCCCCCCCCCAAAAAAAAAAAGGCCATTTTCAGTGTCAAGATGTACTTGGCTGACCTGTTCTGCACCCCAGTAAAATAAGAGATGGTATCAACATGCGCTATTTTTAGTCTAATAATGCCAGAAATTAGCACAAAATACTGTCCTGAAACTATATGGCTCAGTTTAATTTCCATTTGATGTGCAAGCTGTCTTCTAATAAATTTGGAAGAAACTTTTACATTATTAATAGCGGGATTACTGACGGCACCCAGGTATGCCATGCAGGTCTATTGAATATCTGCCATTTGGTTGATATCTGACTACATATTTAATTACTTTCAAAGGCTACTCTGCTGCACTTTAGAAATACTAAGAAATATCCACAACTTTTAGCATGACACTTTGTCGCCAGGGTCTCCAGACATGGCGGCTTCTTATTGTGCAGATTATTTTTTATAAATGAGCAGCTAAAATGGTTCCCTTCCTAACTGATGGCCTGATTAAGAGGTAAGTAGCATATTCAGGGATTTAATTATATCAGGATAGCTTTCTTGGAGTCCTGGTAGCTGAATAATTTGCATAGGAAAAAATAAATAAATAAATAAAATAATCATTATAATTTTCCTATTTCAAAAACATGTGTCTTCTGCACACGTTGTTATAAAATGCTGTCATGGAAACAGATATTTAAATACCTAAGAAATGGCATTATTTCCCAGTGTGTTTACTGAACCAACATTCATGGAAATGTTTATGGTCATTTAAGTCATTTACTATGAATACCGTTGATGACTTAGAGAGGATAATACCTAAAATAAGCAAAAATTTGTTTTTTTTTCATCTTTAGAAACTGACTATATCCAGTAGCCATAACGATCTAGTTATAGAAAATAATTAGCTTGGATTGTACTTTGTGTAAGTGGAGTTTAAGGGAAACACATTCATGTTAGAAGACTGTGCAGCCCAGTTACCAGTCATTATCCAGTCATTATTTTAATTCATTAAAGGATGATACATTCTATTAGCTAATGAAAGCATTTTCTTTATTTGTTTATTACAGTTTGTCATGCAACAATCTGAAGAAGCACGACCCTGCATTTTCAACTTAATCTGTGATGTAAATCTCAGATTATGGAAATAAACACTGTAGGAATTAATCCAATATTTGCAGGAAGTACATTGCTCATAGATGCTTTTGCTGTCCTCTGGACTATATTAACTGACGCATGCATGTCACAGAAAATGCTTAATGCATGTCTTTTCTTTCTTACAGATGGGGTTTTTTGGGACACTGTTGCTATATTTTGGAACAGGGGGTATAATGTAGAGCCTTCTCTTTATATATTAAGAGGATTTACTTTTCTCCTTGTTTTTGTAGATGGTGATGTGCCGAGTACCGGTTGTGGCATTACACAGGGAGTTCGCAGATGATGGAAGCAGTGGCGAGAGAAGAGGTTACACATGGGGAGTACAAGGTGGCAACAGTTACTGACTGAAATTGCTGAAGGGCAGAAGGCATCATGCGGTAGCTTGAAAAGGGGGATCTGAAAGGTAACGTTTTTGATAGGATGGATGTTTTGCCACTGTAAGGGGGCACCAAGTGGGTCTGACTAATCACCCCATTAAGGCATATTATGGCTCTGTATTCAATTGGTGTGAGCTGATTACTGTATTGGTATAGGGGCATGGAAGGAAGATGTAGGTAGGGGGAAAAATTGGGGACGGCTTATGGGAAGTGGGGGGACCCCACAGGATGAGAAGAGTCATGACATTCGTAGGTGCACAGGACTTATTATAAGAAGCATCGTAGGTAGGTAGTTAGTAGGGTAGTTTGTCACAGGGGAGTTAGGTTTAAAGGAAGCTTGGTTGCAGGTTAAGGCTGCAGTAGGACAGGTCTTAATTGCTACTACTGGTATAGGTAATATAAGGAAAGAGCTCTCCAGGGGAAAGGCCAGAGCCAAACAAGGGTTAAGTATGGTTTGAGTGAACTGGGAGTGTTTATGGCTGGGTATGTAGAGCATTTTGTTGCTGAGCATAGGCGAGTTTTCGGGAACTAGGTCAAGGATGCGGGTTTTCTGCCAGCTAAGGTAGGACATTAAAGTTGGAGTTAGACTTTTCCCTACAATAATGGAGTTGTTACACATATAGAACTGGGTAGTGGGTGGTTTAAGGTGATATGCTATGGTTAAACAGGGTCTTGGGTGTGAGACGTGCTACTAGTTTGACCGGGTGCCATATTGAGTTCAAGGTGTTCTAGTATGTGGTTTTGTGGTGGATATAGGCTGTCAGTATATTCAGGTTGAGCCATGATTTCAGCTTTGAAGGCAGTAGGCTAAAAGGGTATGTGTTCTCTTGGTGTGGATGTTCCGGTGTTACAACAGAGTCATGGTAATCCTACTTTAATTAGTTTCATTAGGGTGTGTGTTTCAGTGATGGCATGGCAAAGGGGTTTATGATGGGATTCTAAGGTGCTTTACAGATGATGGATACACCAAATGATGTTTGGCTTGACCCTTCCCTTTATGGGAGGTAGATTGAACAATTTTGGGTAGAAGGGAGGGTAAACAGCCTGGTCAGGCTGGTAGGCAGAGAATAGGGATAGGCTTGCCCTCTTCTGTTCCCCCTCTGATGTCTGGGTGTTCATTTCAAGGATCTGAGGAAAGGAAAGGAGTAGTTGGAGGAAACTTGCTGAATAGATAAGCAAGCTGATGTAAGGATGGTGCTTATTTGGTGGAAGGTAATTCAATGGATGGCATATTTAGAATCAATGATATCATGAATAGTTGTAATTAATAAAGTTGGTGATCAAAGCTGTTATGGAAATTTAATAAAGGTCGTCAAATGTCATTTGGTGTAATGTGGGTTATTAAAGGGGACCAGGACAAATAGTGTTAAAAGATCAAACCAGATTTTTAAATCTATATTTGCATTAATAATTTTCCTAAATGAGTCAATGTAATAATTAATTATATGAGTTTTAGTGGGTTTAGATATGTTATATTACATACTAATACATATGTGCCATGGGAAATTGTTTTTATCTGTTATTTGAATTTTTTTTTGCAAATAAAATTCATTTATTGATATTAAAGTTAGTAATTCTTTCCAATTTGCAGAGTAATTTGGACTTATCCAATCTGAGATTGTTTTAGATATTGATGCTTTTATATACATTTCTATATCAGGAAAGTTTAATCCTCCCTGTTTCCATGGTCTGATATGATGTATTAAAGCTATTCTGTTTCTTTTGGGAAACCATAAACATTTTATTAGGCATGAATTTATTTTTTTAAGTATATTCCTTTCTGGTAACAGTTGTATTGCCAAGGCTATATATAGGATCTTGGGCAGTAAAATCATTTTTATTAACTGTAGTCTATCTTCAAATGTTAATATTATTTTGTTCCATTTTTCCACAGAGATTTTAATTGTATTGATGATATTATTGCAGTTTTTTGAGACTAATTCATTAGCATCCTTGCATAACTTAATTCCTAGATATTTTAAGGTAGATTCTTGTTTCCCCACGATGTGATCCCCCTCAGTCTGCAGTTTTTTTATTTAAAAATAAAAATTTTGATTCTGATTTATTGAAATGAAGTCATGAAGTCATGTGAAATTTCTCAATTAATATATCTAATTCTTCTAATGTCTCTTCTGCATTAAATAATGTTAGTAATATGTCATCAGCAAATAGCACTACTTTAGAATTGTATTGTTCATAAACATCTATTCCTTTGATTTTTATATTGTTATGAATTGAATCTGCCAATATTTCAATAGCCAGAGCAAATTGAATCAGTGACATGGGACATCCTTGTTTAGTGCCTTTTGTTATATGTATAGATTCAGAGGTAAAAGGACCTAACTTTACATACACTAAATTATTTGTATATATATTCTTTAAGAGATGAACAAAGGATGCAGGAAATTCAAATAGGATTAGGATTTTGAATAAATAGTCCCAATTTAGGGAATCAAGTGCTTTCTCTATATCTAAGCCAATTATGAGTGTTTCTTTATGTTTTTTATTAACAATCTATAAGATAAATTATCCTTTTAATATTATCATATGTGTGTCTATGATATATAAATCCAGTTTGATTATTTATTGTTTTGGATAGTGGTATTTTCATTCTGTTAGTTAATATTGTCATAAATATCTTATAGTCATTATTTAATAATGATACAGGTCTATATGAGGTACAGAGGTTTGGGGATTTGTTTTTCTTTAGGATTGGTGTGATTATGGAACTTCTCCAAGAGGATGGTATTAAAGCTTGTGACTGAATTTCTAACGGAGTTTTATGGAAGAGGGATAGTATCTTTGAAGGAAAAAGTTTATATATTTCCATAATGATGCCATCTACCTGGAGCTTTATTATTTTAACCTCTTATATTATATCTGTAATTTGTTTGTAGGATATGGGTGGTTGCAGATCTAGTTTTAATTTTTTTTGGTATTTTTTATATTAGAACATTTTTCATCTCTATTTAATTGATCGATATGTATATTTTCTTTTTGGAAATGTTCCATATAATGATTTCCATAGGCATCAAGAATGTCACCTATATCCAAGACATTTTTCCATTTCTTTTCATGAAAGATACTTTTAATGTTATTAGCTTTTGATTGTATTTTGATTCTTGTGAATAAATTATGAAGATATTTGGGAGAACTGGCCAAGGTATTCATTTTTAGTTTTTCTAAAGCTAAACTAGTTTTATGTGTTAGAGTTTTGTTGTATTTATTGTTTAATACTTCTTCTTTCTTTTTCATCTCCAAATGATTTAGATTTTTTTCAGCTTTTACTGACAAAAGTTTGGATTGTAGATCTAATAATTCAGAATCCCATTCTCTGATTTTTTTTATACCAAGTTAGGGTTTGACCATATATGTAAGCTTTTAATGAATCCCATATCATTATTTTATTTATTTATGTGGTGTAATTAATATCTAAGTAGAAGTGTAATTCAGATAATAACCAGGGTTTGAACTCTAATTTTAGTTATATATGCTGGAATTCTGGAGTTAAAGATTAATGGTTTGTACCTATTTTGAAGTTTTTTTGTGGTCTGAAAAGGGGCAGGGAGTGATTGAGAAATTAATGATTTTAGAGTGTAAATCATGGGCAGCAAATATATTATCTATTCTAGTTTGGGTACCAAATCTGTGATCTTGATGGGAAAACAAAGATTTATATTCTTTAAATTTGAAAGTATCTACAAGATGAAATGATTCTACCCACTTGTTTAAAGCTTTTGATACAGCAGATGTACGCAGCAGTCTTTTATTTGTAGTTTCAGAAATGTTAAATATACAGTTAAAATCTCCTAATAATATTAAGTTGCCTTTATAATTATTGGAAATTAAATTCAAGTGTTTAACAGTTTCTGTTCCAGTGCCTAGGAACCAGTATAGATTGGCTAGGGTCCATATTCTGTTATTATATTTAATTATTACTAATGCCATAAGGCCTTCTTTATCTTCATACTTATGAATGGTTTCTGGGTTAACCACATTTGTTTTCCATAAAATTGTTACCCCTTTTATCTTGGTCTTATAAGTGAATTGTGCCAAAATCATATTCCTTAGAATTCCATTTGTAATTGTCATTTGTTTTGAAATGAGTTTCTTGAAGGAAGTCAATTTGTGCTTTGTTCAGTTTTAAATATTACATTACATTTGATATCTTGCTCGGATTGTTTATTATCTTTAAATATCAATGACTTAAAGTTAAATCCATCTTAGGTTAGTTAGACTATGTATTTTCAGTTTTATTGTGACCATTAAACATTTTCCTCTGATAATTTCCTTTAAAAGCTCAAACATAGTTATCAGTTTTATACTTTGAGTGTTTACCAATAAAGTAATGTTTTGGTCAGGCATACTAAAAATGTTTTTGTGAAATAAATTTAAATTAATAAATGTTAACAAACTAAGATCCACACTAGCCATGGAATGAAAATCATTCCTAAGCTGATGGATAAACCTAAGTCCATCAGATTATCCCTCATACCTTGACAATCCAGAACATCTGAGCTCCATAAATTAAATTATCATATGGAGAATATTTGTAATAGGAATAAGCAATATTTATATTATTTGAACAGATATAGTACTATTGTAGATTAGACAGAATTCTAATAAAATATGTCTACTTATTTTTTAAGCAATTAATATTTACATGAAAGCTAGATGACAAGCAATTCAATCATAGTAAAGTAGGATGTATCATATATAAAACCTCAATAAAAGATTATAGCACACAGTTATTTAACATTCACCCTTATTGATGAAGTCTTTCAAAACTTATTGCATAATATAAACAGATGATGATAATATTTATACCTAATGTTTATAATACAATGTATTTTACTGGATATATCAGAAGTTATATTTCATTGTTTGCCAGAATTTAAGTAATCACTTTGTTTGTTGCTAACTTACTTAAAGCATCAGTTTGTTTTATGTGAACATTGATGAAAGTTAGTGCATTTTAATTATCAGTGCATCCCTCTTCCCCCCATTTCCTACACACATCAAAGTATCATTTTGATAACAGGCAAGTTTGATGTTTTTAAATTAAATGCATCTTGGAGAGAAATTTGTATACATGTATCTATCTAATTCTGCCTATAGACAAACATAAATATATCTGTGTGTGTGTATATATATATCAACTTTTCAGAAACTCGAAAAAAATATCAAATTGACCATAACATTGAGTTTCTGAAAACTCAAATATAAAATAAAATAAAATAAAAAAAAAACACAAAAATCTACCTTTTTTACATTTTTGCAGGAGGGAAGCCCCTACTGCACCCCACACCCCCTGCAAATTACATATACCAACTTCAAGAGTGCAATCCTGACCATGTGGTGTTCCAGTTTCTGAAAACTCAATCAACTGATAGGGATTCATAGACATATATGCATACATATACAAAGAGAAAAAGAAAGAATACTTCAGTCAGGCATAAACAGGAACATCCAGTGGTCTTTAATAGTTTTAAAGCCACCTCCTCCCCACAGCCAGGTGCAGTAGGGCCCATAAGAACTACAGTATGTACTAAGGTATAGCTAGTTGCCATTTCATGTACGGCAATGTTCTTCTGTTGAACAAAACACAAGAAGAGGAGAAATGCATTCTCCCAGATGTAAAATAGGTCAGTGCCTAAACAGCCTAACTTCTGAAATGTTATTTAATAAATTGTAATTTGTTAAAAAGTTAATACCACATACCGCAGGTACATGTTCAAGGAAAACCATGAGGAGAAGGGGCTAAAATCATACTTAGATCAAGTACAAATGTACAAATGTAGATACGCAAGTAGGCAGAACAGTTTACAAGATACAACAGAAACAATTATGCAGATAATGCTCACCATGTATTGCTATAGGGACCCACAAATGACATAAAATTTTTAACACTAGATGGTCAGTTCCTTAACTATGTGCTACATTGGTTGTCAATTTTCATATCTGTACATGCAAGAGAGATGAGTTCAACAAGGCTCTCTGGAGATAAAGGTAGAATTTAATTTTCTGTTGGTCTGTTCAAGGAATTCTACATGGAGAATGTGAAAGATCTAGTTCAGGCAACTAATTGCCAGTTTTATTTATTTATTTATTTATTTTGTAGATCCTCTCTTTTAAAATTACTAGAAAGACAACCACAGCACTGTCTGAGAATGAGTTCATCCTCTAATTAATATGATAGCCCTCTCATACCCAGGGGTGTAATTAGGATTTTCAAATTTGTACTCACAGCTCTCAAACTGCTACCCCCCTCCCCTGCCAAGCTACGGCCATTCCCGTAATTCACGGTTCGCTCTTTTAGTGTCGATGAAGAGGCATTCGCTGTAATGCCTCTTCAGTAATATAATATTGACTCACTCAAACTCGGTTCCTTGAATTGAAAATGAACCTGAAAGTCAGTTTTTTGAAAAATGCAGCATGGTAGTTGGGGTAGAGGATTCATGCTTTTGTTTTCTGTAACTAAGGTACAGGTTTTGAGCTTGAGTAAATTACTAACCACCTGCTACCCCTAACTAGGGTGTTTCATTCACACACACACCCCTACCTACCTCTTAGTGCAAGAAATATGGACAAAGCCTAAAATAAACAGGGACAGATATTAAAAATGCTCTTGTGAACTTAGAAAGTTGCTAGAATAACAGGATTTGTGCTAGTATGAGAAAGTTGCTAGAATAACAGGATTTGTGCTAGTATGAATTTTTCTAAAGGGCATGAAGTCTGAAACACAAATGTCTGTCATTATTTAGCAACTTCAGCCCTCAATGATTTTCTAGAAAATCACAAACTTTATGAGGAACAGACAAAAAATATGGGGCAGAAATCTGGACATTCTGCAAAATTTGGACAGTTGAGAGGTATGCTACCTACCTACCTCTCACACACACACACACACACACACACACACACACACACACACACACACACACACACAAACAAAACCTCTCAACCTCTTAGAGCAACAAACTCATAAATAAAACTGAGCCAAAGGCCCAAAAATAAGTAATTTTTTTAAAATATTGCTCTTATAAATTTAGAGAGATAATAGAATAGTAGTAGGTCTTGCATTAGTACGAATTTTCTGAAGGGTATGAAATCTGAAACTCAAATGTCTGCCATTATTTTCTAACTTCAGTCTTTAACGATTTACCACTAATTTGCCAGAAAACCACAATTTTATGAAAAAAGGACCAAAAATGTGATGCAAAAATATAAAATTTCCAGACAATACAGCTGGAAACCTGTCAAAGAAGGGACACTATTTTAATATGAGCACAGTTAACTTGAGCAGCTGACAACATTAGAGAATCTACATGCATTTCTGAAATAAAAGTAATGTATAACTCTGATCATTACAGTTATTTATAAAAGTAAACTCTCTACATTTTCTTCCAAAATTGCTATTTTGCGGAGCGATTATTAGGGGGAGAGCAACATTTTGAGCCAAAATTGGGGACAGTTGAGAGGTTTGGATATTCCTAATTCTATAAAATGATTTATTTGCAAATACCTCTCAACCTCTTAATGCAGGAAATCTGGACAAGGCCAAATATATTGGGGGAACATACAAACAGTACTAAAAATTGATATTGTATAAACTTAAGACAGTTGATAGAATATCAGGTCTTGCTTTAGCATGCATTTTTCTGAAGATTGTGACGTTTGAAACAATGTTGGTCATTATTTAGAGACTTCATTCCTAAATGATTTGCCAGAAAAGTTTTATTTTGCATTTTAC
The DNA here is from genome assembly GCF_019279795.1 of Protopterus annectens. Classification (NCBI taxonomy): domain Eukaryota; kingdom Metazoa; phylum Chordata; order Ceratodontiformes; family Protopteridae; genus Protopterus; species Protopterus annectens. The sequence continues at coordinate 305,754,597 of NC_056750.1, forward strand.
AGCATGAACACCAATAAATATCTGCTAAACAAAGCAATGCAGTCTCACAATGAAACTAGACTTAGCATTAAAACTTCTCTGCCCTTGAAACTCACATTCATTGAAACAGCATTGAAACCCTCATTCAAAGAAAATACATTTCGCCAGTGGCAGATAAAGATTAACTTTGGGCTGTTTTCAAATCATAGGCCCCTTCCACATGAAACATACATGTGCTCTTTGATACACCTTCCTGATTGTATTAAATTATATTCCTTGTACAATACATTATAGTTGTTAGAGAGCGTTTTAAATTTATTGGTTTGAACATTTTTCCAGTAAACAATGAAACAAAATGCATGCACCAATAATGACAAAACAGCCCAATTCATAACATTTCCATCATAAAAGTCTACTCAAACTTCTACAGTCCACCAGTATCAGTAAATATGCACAATCTCTGAACTAGTAAAAGCCATCTACATAATTCCACATTAAAGAAATCTGTAACTAATGAAGAGGCTGCTGCTAGCAAACAACTTTATATTTCATGGTTTCATCTACAAATAAAGTGCCTGTTGCCCTTGAGGAATAAATTGCCTATGTAGCATTAAAAACAATGATACGCTAGTAATATTGCAATAGGGAATGGATGGCAAACTGATAACAGGTTCATAGTTACTACTAGATATCTTCGCCAAAATGGACTACAGCATCCACCCTTCTTTACAACACAGTACAGTATCAGCAATGCATTTACCTACTGTGGGAGAAGAACCCACAGCCTTCTGCATCAAAAGCAAGTACACTACCTATTGTGCTATTAACAGTACAAGCAGACTCAGCATAAGCAGCACTAAACTTTAGTTCTCCTGCAGCTCTCAGCTCCTTGTAAAATGTCAACACTCAACTGTATCTCTGAACTTTGCAGCACAAGGAATCTGGAAAAAGACAACATTTATTGCGGGGGGGGGGGACAAAAGCCCAAAAACCAGGGACACATTTTAAACATTGCTTGTATAATTTTGGAAAGTTGCTAGAATAAAATGCTGCGTTATCACCATGCATGTCTTGAACCCAGAACCATATGCATTACAGTCAGTGCAACATACCACTATGCTAAATCAGCACTTTGAAAAATAGGAAGACAAACTTAATGGCTATCATTTAGATAGCTCTCAACCTCTTAGCACAAAACAACTGGACAAACAAAGCCAATAATGAGGGAATACAAATGCAGTTCTCACTTCACACCTTAGCACAAAAAACCTGGACAAACAACAAAAACAATAATGGGGGAAATACAACTTCACTTCTCACTTCTCACCATAGCTAACAACCATTAGAAAAACAAATCTGAACAAAGCTCAGAAATGGTGGTGGTTAAGGACTTTAGGCTCTTCTTACCCTGAAGCAAAGGTACAGGGTTTGAGCCTGAACACCTATAGCCAGCAGGTGTATTCTGTGGGGGCATTCACACACACACACACACACACACACACACACACACACACACACACACACACACACACACACCTTACCTGATAATCTGTTTGTGACACTCGATTGCCTTCCAACTACATCTTCACATTTCCTGCTTGCGATAATCCATTTGTAATTATCTTCTTCCACTTGCTCACTACTGCACATTTCCCGCTCGCGGCCAGCCGGACATGACGTGAGCTCACTTCCGACTGGCTCATGTCCCCCTTAAAGGAGCCAACAACCTTTAAAAATATGTATTTTTTTTTTTTTTTTTTTAAATGCTACCCCCTCTTCTAAGAAGTTGTACTGAAATCAATAGTGCGTATGCCTCCCGACGTCCCTGCTCATATCCACAACCTAACTACTTGATGCCTAGCCGTTTCTCTTCAACTTATCGTTTCATTTCAAAGGTGTTCAGTTATTTTATTCTTGAGTCTGGCTGATCATTTCTAGTGTTTTGAGACTGGATGTGTTTATTAAGCACTGGGAAATACTGAAGTTCAAAGTTGCATAATGAAGGACAGGTATAATTTGACCTAAAAGCTTACTTTATTACTTTTATAGTAACCAAGTTATTTGATTTTATTTAGCTGTCATTTCCTAATGATTTCTGCAAAAGTCAGTTGTTGCATTTTGTTGAACAGCTCATAAATAATATGGAAAAATGCGCCATAAGACCAAAATATGTATCTATTACTAAACGTGTCTGGCTTTTTGTACCCCAAAAGGATCAACATCAGATTTAATATTATCTGACCCTGCCTTTTAACAAAACTTGGGAAAGCACTCCACAGTTGGATAACTCTTTCTGAGGACCTTTTCATTCTTCATATGCCGTTACATGACCAGGTTACATGGTGACCATTTCAAATTCAATGCTTAATTACTTTCTTTTTAAGGACTATCTAATGAAATAGACAGACATTGTAACATGCTTTGTATGTTAACTCATTAACACCTATGTTGGTGGAATATTAGGGTCTATAGTACGTGATCGAACAGTGAAATGTTCGAACACGTAATAATCGACTCCTAAATATCAAACCATCAGAATGCCAAATGGTTCAATGGAGATCTCCGTACAGTGCAGACATGGAAGTTTTCCATTGTCTGCACTGTAGTGTGATCTCAGAGTCGGTATATTTAAGTACTGGGGGTGTGGGGGGTGCAGCCCCCCACATGAGTAGTGCAGGGGGGCTTGCCCCCCTACTTAGATCATTTCAATGGTTTGTTTGGGTGGGGCTTTTTTTGGCCATTCAACATTACGGCGTTTCGATATTTAGGGGTCAATTATTATGTGTTAGAACATTTCACTGTTCAATCATGTAATATAAATGCAAATATTACACCTATAGCAGCCTATACACACTTTGCATTCCAGAGCATTTTCTGAAAAAGAAACTTAAAAAGTATAAGTAAAAACAAATGTAAATATTTTGTGCACAATAAAAACTATTAAAACTGGGCAAATAGCAATGTTATCAGTAATACGTGTTCTTTATGGTGTTAACAGTTAATGCATTCATAGTCTTTTTCATAAATACTGTAATATATCATAATGCACACAAACCTTAAATTATATTCCTGTAAACTTTCATAAACAAAATTTATTATCTTGAAAACTCTAAGACTTAGACATATACAGTTAGAACATTTTTGTCAACCAGACACAAGCTTTCATATGACAAGAAATTCCTCTATCAGTGCATGTTTGAGATACTTACAGAAATATGAAAATATATGCTTAACTGTACTGGATATCTCTCAAGATGTGCAACTTAAAGAGCAAATATCAAAGACCATTTTCTTCATCATCTAAACTTTCATGCAACATTGTGTGTCACTCAGTTTTGAAGTATTAAGTACAAATGGAAATGTTGCTTATTTTCATAATTAGTAGCAAACAACTAGCAATATTTCCAATATAGCATGTTATAAACTAGCATTGACAGTGAATTGTCCTGTTTCTTACATTGATGTTTCTTACTATACACCTCTATAACATGTCAGTGTCTCATTTATGAAAATATGAACATAAATTTAAAAATATGACTAAGCAGCAAATATTAATTTCTCTAATACTTTATAAGGCAGTATGGATGTGAACTGGAAGTATACAAAATGTATTTTAGGTTTGAGTGAGTTAACAGCACATTTCTCCTCACATTTTTCACCCCATTATAGGTCATATGGTTAAATCTCATAATACACAATATCACCATACTCTGGGTATTCATTTCAGTTTAATACATGGAAAAGTGCTCATCAGATTTCATTAAAGTGTATCATGTCCTAACAGAAGTGAATCATGATGGCAAAACTGGACCATGTCCCAAATGCATCAGTTTCCACATGTCTTTAATGTAGCTTGTCCAGTATGTGTATCAAACATTAGTGTGACATCAATATGAACTTAAAGGTCAACACAGGACTCAATCCACACAATGTAACAATTACTTATACTTTAGGAATCAATAATAATCCTAAAACAAACAACTCAAGTGTTATTTTTTTAAACAGTTGTTTCCTCTCCATCTCTGAATTGTAAAATCAGTATGGTTCGGCCTTACACTAATGATTTTTATGTCATCCTTTACATATGTAGGACACGTTCTGATGAAAGACCTATATCCTTCATTTAAAGTTTGAAAAACAATGAGGCATGGATTGAGCCTGAAGTACCCACACAACTGTGGATTGTTCACTTCCTCATCTGTGAATTATATTTAACTTTAAATAATAAAGACTACACTGACTCATCGCATTTTTTAAGTACATCTTAATGCGGTTTTAGTGAAAATTTTGGATTAGTTACTTTAGACAGAAAAATTTGCTTATACCACACGCTCTTGCTTTGCATTGATTTCATGAAGCTGTTTGTTCCCATCCTGTATTGGGTGAGAAATTTATTAGGTTCTTGAATTTGTGGAAATTGTTCTGAATAATATATTTTTATATATTTTGAGGAAGGAAGGAGGTGTCCTGTGCCTCTATTTGCTAATGTTAGGAAACTTGTCATCTTTTTAATTTAATTTCTGTGGGAAAGACTGAGTTATATACCCACCTTTTGGATATTTTATTATATGGATCAGGAACGCATATGATTTACAGGAATTTGTCAATTATTTAATTAACACTACACAGTTTTTGGCCTTTACTTTCAATGTTGGTCTTAATAATAGATGTTTCAAAAGTTAAAGATGATGTACATCAGATGTTGGAGTCTTCTGCCTACAGGAAATCCACTTTTAACAGCAGTTATTTGCATTTTTTTCGTCGTCACCGCTTAACCCCCTCCCCCAAAAAAATGAGTTTGGTCAAGGGGCAAATGGTTAGGATTTCATAACTGACATACAATGATGCTAAGTTTTATGAGGAAATTAAGGAATTAAAAATAATGCTAAAAGAAAGGGGTTATGCATAACTTTTTGAATGACACAGATAAAAGTTATATATGCTGGATAAGAGATTTCAACTTATTATGAAAATGGGAGATAACTCTCAATTTTTGAGGAAATTTGATGATGACACAGTAGCACCTGCTTTTAGAACAAAATCTATGTTTTTTGCATACAATGTTGATGCTCCAATTATTAAAAATATAGGAAAGAGAAATCAGCTTATAGCCTTTAATGATGAAACATGGAATTAGTTAGAGGGTGTCCCTTTGTTTTCATACGGAAAAGGACAATTTGAAACAATCCTTGACAATGACGAGTAATTTTAATTGGAAGAAGGAATGTACAATGAAGCTTTCAAAATGAGGACATTGTAAGGCATGTAAATATATGCATGATTCTGTATTTTTACAACTTGTTAATCACTTAAAGGTTATTCATTGTACAGGACAATTTAATTGTCAAACAAAGGGGAAGTTTATATTGTTACATGCCGGCCATGTGGTTGTTTTATGCAGGAAAGACAGAAAATGAATAAACAAAAGAATCCTCAAGCATGTGGGAGATATTAGATGGAATGTTAAAACAAATGTTTTAGCTAAACATACTACTTAACGTGGGTCATTTAATACATTTTTGTTCTTTATTTCAGAGAAGGTAGCTATTATGCAGAGAAGCAGGGAGTGGAAATTAGTAGTGGAATATAGGGAACTGATGTGGCAGATTTGGCTGAATGGCACATAATTCCATGGGTTGAATTAATCTGATTCAATATCATTTAAAAAAAAGAAACCATCTACATTTTAAAATGACAAAGTGACATTGTAAAAGTAATATGTAGTATTTAGGATAGACTCTTTTATGCAGTAATATTATTTCTTATTTTAATTATTTTGATGTTTTCAACTTTTAAACTATGCTATGCAGTTTTATGTTATCTATTTTGTACATTATATATTTTTGTATAATTTTTGAGATCTACTCAGGCTGGATGTGACTGGTTATTTGAATATTTGATTTATGTAGTGTCAAATGAGTGCACGTTTCTAATCACATTACTGCATGCCCAATTTTAAATAAGAATCTTGTTGTTTGTATTTAGGCTCTGATAAAGTTCCTTGGTTGGATTAAAGTGCTTAACATATTTTGTTCTTGCCTGGAATAAATGCCCATGTCCTGAGAGTTTTGTTGCAGTCATTCTTTTTTAGTTATTTGTGCTTTTTGTGACTGTGGTGGTGATTTCTTAGTTTATGCCAAAAATATTATAAGATGCACTTGAGTAATTTTTTGCATTAAAATATCTCAAAATACAAAGATACAATGAGGAAATAAATTCAGTTCCAAGGTGTAGTTTTGATTTAAACAAGCAGATCAGAACTAGAGTCAAGCTAGCCATTACTCCACTGAGCTTATTGTTAGTGTTGTCAACAAGGTCCAATAACAAATTTGTCAAAATTATGAGTGATATGTCGCAGTGGTACGGCGGTAGCATTGTTACCTCACAGCAAGAGGTTCTCCCGTTCGATTCTCGGCGTGGCTTGGGAGTGCCTTCTGTGTGGAGTCTGCATGTCCTCCCCGCTGTTGGGTAGCGTTCGAAAGACATGCGTGTGTAAATGGGTGTGCCTTCATTGAAGGTTGGGCGTCGAGCTTGCACCTCTACATTTCGTAAAAATCTACTGCCAATCATTAGCAGACCGGAGTTCCGCTGTGGTGACCCCTTACCGAGAAAAAGCCGGAAAGACAAACAACAAACATTAATTAAAATGTAGTTTCTGCAGCAGTGAAGACTGCCTTCAGTTTCCCATTTTAGGGGCTTCAAACCCCATTTGTTTATGCAACTAAGGAGCAAAAAAAACACCCCGCAAGGGTAAAACCAGCTCACACAACATTATCTTACAGTATAGCCAACAGTTGTCAAAACATTCCTCAACTAGTAAATGTGTGGGCTTGGATTAAGGAAATAGCATTCTTGCAGTTATACTTCATCGAAAGGTGCAGCTTGGAAAATCACTCTTTTAGGCCTTCTTTACTTCGTGTTGAAATAATTTTATATCAGAGAACTCAAGAGAATGAAGGGGATTGTCTGAACTTTACCACTTCACCTTATGCTTGGTACCCTAGGCTATCTCTTTGCCTTTAATAGACTGGTGTGTTTTATAATAAGCTTTATACAGGTCATTTCTATGCTCACCATTAAACCCATAAGAAAAGGAAAAGAAAAAACAGCCCCTTTTATTGAGAGATACATTCACAAAAAAAGATCAATTTCTCCTCAGGGGAAATCTAATCTATCTCTCGATATTTCTTTTTATAGACATATCTGTAAACATTTTATATAACAATGCTATTATTATTCAATAATACAATTGCTCTTCTGTGAGAACCCTTTAATACCCATGTTTCCAGTCATTTGTTCTTTGTGGTACTCTTTGGATTCCATCTATTTGTACTTATTCAAGTAATTCCCGTGCATTACTCAGAGTAAGTAAATATGTAACTTGTCCTTGTGGTCAGACTTACTGTATAAAAACACACTATGATTGGTCTTACTCCCATCAGTGTTCTACCTCTAATAATTATTTTGTCCTATCATAGACAACAACTATTATTGTTTTCCACTGGAGGTAATGGCTATAATTTTTTAATCCACACTCCCTTATCTAACAGAATAGCATTCCATAAAACCTTACATTTAGTGTGTCCTGACAGAATTTGGCCCATTAGTTTATTAATAAGTATTCCTAAGCAGTCCTTGTTTTTCATCACACTCCAGTAGGCAGGTTTATAGTCAAAAGTTTTTTTTTTTTTTTTTTTAAATTCCAGGATACATTGTCGTGCGCTAATGCAAACATTGCAAAGGAAGACACAGACATCTTTTACAAATAATGATCACATCATTTTTGGTTCCCAGTAATTTATCTGGTTGATATGAATGCAGTCTCCATGGACTGACTGCACTGTCTTTCAGTTTATCTAAAAAAATTGAGACTGAGTTGCTAAAGCCTTTCATTCCCTCAGTCTTCATTTGTCTTCTATAAGTCGCATGTAAAAGAAGATTCTTTTGTCTAGTGGGTTTAGCCAATTAAAAAGAATTGTATTTATATATATATATATATATATAAATAAATATATATATATATATATATATATATAAATAAATATATACATGGGTCCACTTCAGAACATCTAAAACCCATAACATCTAATTTCATAATATTGAGACCAGAACAGATAGGATGGATAGGATTAGGAATCAGTATATTAGAGGGTCAGCTCATGTTGGACAGTTTGGAGACAAAGCAAGAGAGACGAGATTGCGCTGGTTTTGACATGTGCTGAGGAGGGATGATGGGTATATTGGGAAAAAGATGCTAAGGATGGAGTTGCCAGGTAAAAGGAAAAGAGGAAGGCATAAGATAAGGTTTATGGACGTGGTGAGAGAGGACATGCAGGCGGTTGGTGTGACAGAGCAAGATGCAGAGGATAGGAAGAAATGGAAAGAGATGATCCGGTGTGGAGACCCCTAATGGGAAAAGCCAAAAGATGATGATGATGAGACCAGAACACCTAAAACCCATAACATTGAATTTCATAACATCTAACAGTACAAATCACATGAAAATAACACACATATAATGACATATTTGTGTCTTTCGGCTTTTCCCGGTGAGGGGTCGCCACAGCAGAACTCCAGTCCGCTAATGATTGGCAGTAGATTTTTACGTACTATAATGACACCAAACTACCAAATACACTTTTTACTATGTTTCTGCAGGGGGGCTTGATACAGTGGGGTTAGGAAATTAACTTTTTCCCCACTGTACTGTGATCTTGGAGTTGGTATATTTAATTTACAGGGGGGTGTGGGGGGCTTGCCCCCCTACAGAAATGTAGTAAAAAGTGTGTTTGGTAGTTTGGTGTAGTTGTATGTGGAGGGGATGTTATTTTCTTGTGATTTGTAGTGTTAGATGTTATGAAATTCGATGTTATGGGTTTTAGATGTTCTGGTTTCAGTGTTATGAAATTAGATGTTATGGGTTTTAGATGTTTCAAAGTAGACCCATATATATATATATATATATATATATATATATATATATATATATATATATATATATATATGAATGCATATACTTTATTCAATCTGTGTATTTGACTGACTGCATTCTAGCCATCGCAGCTAATTAAAAAGTACAGTGGGGATCAGGGAATGTGCCCTTTCCTCATTGTAGTGCAGTCCTGGAGTTTGTATATATATCAGCAGCAGGAGGTGTGGAGGGGCAGACCTCCACATGGGGGGAGCAGGGTGCTTGCCCCCCTGCCAAAGCACTGTTTTTTGTAGGTTGTTTTGATCGTATGTAGACTGATGTTTATGTTCTTCGATGATGCATGTGTTGACGAAGGTGCACATCGACCAAGTGTTAAGCTCCTCTAATTATATCCCTCTTGTATTCTCTTCTGTCCTGCTGTCCATAAATTGGTTATAAATGTTCATTGGGAGCTTCATTGGTGTTGTATGATAATTTGCTTTGGTTTAAAAATGTTTAGAAAAATGTAATCTGATGATGCAATATTTTCTTCAACTTTAGATTTAAATGAATCCCATATTATCTGTATAGTTTGTTTAGAAAGTCTCGCATGCCAAAAAGATGTAGCTCTGCACCTCTTATTTTATTCTTAATACTTTCATGTATTCCTTCAGCTGTTATTCATTTTTTGAATCTCAGAGCCCAGTTAATTAAAAATGTCTATGCTCTCTAATTTTTCATTATGTCATGAATACTTAGAAGTCAGCCACTGTGATTCCATTTCCTATTATTATCCCCTATTATTATCCCCTATTATTATCCCCTTGCCATTTCTTCTTTCCAAACAATGTTCCTGATCTCCTTTAAGGATTCTGCCATTGTTTTCCTGCCATCCAGTTCAGGAGTAGCATTTAAACTGTATAGAGTTCTCTAAACCACCCTCTTAGCATATGCAATTATGTGTAAGACACTATTATGTCAAGTAGCTCACATTCCTCATTTATCTGTGCACTGCTTTTTAATCTGGTAAATTATTTATTTAAGATACATCTGCCTCTGCATTACAACTTCAGTGCTTTCCATATTTCTATGATTTAATGAAAAGTAATATATGAAAATTATTTGGAATCACTTCACAAATAGGTTTCTTCATTTTTTACAACAGGGTGTGTGTTAGGGAAATAACACCCATCCCTGGAGGGGTATTATTTCCACAGCAACATATACCCAGGAGGGCATTATTGTGCTTGCTTATTTATTTTATTACCATATTATTTTTATATATATTTTGAAGTAAAATAATTCCTCCACCTAAGGTTTCAAAATTGCTGTAGTATATGTTAATGATGTTGAAGGAAGCATTTTACATCCAAAATATAATACTTCAAAAATAAAGTAAATGCCTGCATATTTTTTGGTCCCTTGCTCCTAAAATGTTTTGCTTGTTGCCAGTCATCGGAAACGGAAGTTACTAAATAATGGCATACATTTGAGTTTCAGACTTTTATTTCCTTCAGAAAATTCATGCTAACACAAATCATTTTATTTAAGCAAGTTTGTTTTATAATTTTATAAGACCAATAATTAAAATTGGTTCTTATTTTTGAGCCTTAGTTCCCCTTATATTTTAAGCTTTATCCAGATTTCTTCAGCCAAAAGGTCGAGAGGTATGCAAACCTCTTTGCTGCTGCCAGTAACGGATTTCACTCACTGTCTCTCACACACACACACACACACCTCAGCTTCAAAAAATGCATCCCAACACAAATAATTTAAGATATGCTCCTATTTTGAGCTTCGTCCCCTGTTTAAGGCTTATCCAGATACCTTGATCTAGAATACCTCAAAACTGTACATATTTTTGCAGAATGTCCAGATGTTTGCCTATTTTTGGTCTGTTCCTCATAATAAAAAATATGTTTTTGTTTATTAATCTTTAAATCATCCCAGTGATTTAAGTCGTTAAATAATTACATTCATGTTTCAGACGTCATATCCTTCAGCACATTTCTAAGTTTATAAGAGTAATATTTAAAATGTGTTCCTATATTTGTGAATTTGTTCCCCCATTATGTCAAGCTTTGTTCAGATTTCTTGTACTAAGAGGTTGAGAGGTATGTCTAAGATGTTGAGAGGTATGCAGACCTCTTTGCTACTGCTTCTGCCACCAGGGATTGCTCGATCGCACTTACTCTTCATTCTCTCTCTCTCTCTCTCACACACACAGTCTCTTCTGCTTTCATGCAAGGATTCGCTCAGACAGAAGCAAACATGCATACACACACGCGCACACTTTTTTCTGTTTCACTCCATCAGTCTCTCTCTTGCTCTCATATAGACATACACTGTCACACACACATGCTTTAATTTTTTTTTCTTTCTTACTTTACACTTACTAAACAGCAAAAGCACTGCTTAGCAAACATAAAATAATGGCAGCTGTTAAGTTTTTTCAGTCCAAGCTCCATGGCAGCTTAATATGCTACTGTGAAGCGGTGAACTCAGTTTTCATCTGGCATTACCTATAGATTAACACCCTGCTTGAGAACGTTCATTCTCCAATCAGGGTGCGAAACATTTCATATTCTGAGCTCCAGAAGTCAGAAATCAGAGCAGCAGTACCTGCAGGTATAAGAACATATGTTTTACTACAGTGGGTATCAAATCTTTGTGTACTTTTCGTACTGGTTCTGTTAAGCTTATACTCAGAATCCATGTTTTCAAAATAGTTGTATCCTATAACATGCAAAATAAATTTCAAGACCCCAAGAGAAAACACTTAAGCATTTTGAGTCCCACCCTTAATATTTCCAATTTTATTCTGGATTTCAGCCGTTTCCTTTCCTTCATACCACAGTTTACTAATACACTTTGAAACAAAGATACACAATGTTTATGCATTTACACACAGCCATTTACTGAGTAGGTGTCTCAGTCAACCAATTAGCAAGGGCTTTTACACACAAACATTTCACCAGGGCTGGAAGACCAGCGCATGTTTCACAAGACAGAAGCACCACACCCCAAAAGCCGATGGTCAAAGTGTTGTTCAATAAGTTTAAAAGTTTACAAAATAACAGCTTCCAAATACTGTTACTACAGTAGCTTACTGTTACAGCAAGCTCTGTTATGAATTGTCATTAAATCCGGGATAAAGGCCCTGCAAGTTATGTCTTGATCCAAACAGAATTCTGGTTAACAGTCTGAATAAAATTCAGCCTGTTGGTAAGGATGAGCTGAACACAGAACACACATAAGTAGGGAAAGGTTACTGCATTTACATGGCAGTTATTCACAAGTCCTGAGAATTTCTGCATGCTGAGTTAGTTGAAGCTGTAATTATTTGTCTCAATTTGCAACTAAACATTTTAACTATACTATAATGTTATGAAGTATCTTAGAGACCACCGCTACTAAGATGGCATAAGGTTTTATTGCAAGTTAAGCCATTTAATTATTATGCTAAATGATTGCAAAAGGTGACTGAGCCATCTCTGAAGAGTGGGAATGGATTTATATTCCAATTCTGACACTGGTTGTGCTAGCCTGAAGGGGGTGTCTTTAGGATGAAATATTCAACTGAGGTCAAAATCTACTTTGCCCTGAGAGTTCTGACATGAGGTAAACATCCCATGGCACTTGATTCATTCAGGATACATGCGCTACTACAAAGAAATATTGTAACTCAATAATTGTCCTGGATAGGAACCACAGTTAAGATTACAGAAATAACCTTGTAACAATTATACATTCCACTGTGAACTTGTCAAGTGAAGTTTGTATGTAGCAACATTACCATTTCAGTTAGTTGAATCACTCTTCCAGTCCCATCCATTCCTCCAACTAGATATGGAACTGAAATGTTATTGAACTCCAACACAGCTGAACCTACCTGTCTAACTCAAAAAGTGAGTACTCATTTATTTATTTACATTTGTTGAATGGGAAAGTCTGACTGGGCACAGGTATTCTTTTTTAGAGCCATAGGTAAGTATTAGGCTAGCTGCTCTTGTGGGTCATTTTAAGCCTAGCTTATTTCCCTCAAAGGTGAGGCTCAAACACTACTGTACCTTGTGTCTATGAGGTAAACACACTAACCATTATGCCAACTGTTTCAAACTTTTATTGGCGGCTTGGGAAGAAAAGCTCCAAGGTAACAATTTAAAACAATCAATATTTACAATAACACATTTTATAATGAAGTTTCAGTGAACACATAATATAGTAGTCAGTATGATAAAATTTACATTTTTATTATTTTTATTTATTTATTTGCAGTTGTTTAACCAGGATAGTCCATTGGGCCTAATGAACCCATTTTCAATGGAGTCCTGGGGAGAAAAGCTCCTAAATACATATTACACAAAGATTAATATACACACATAGATTGCATGTAGATTACAGAGGTAAACAAACTAAGCTTAATATACACACATAGATTGCAGGTTCATTACAGAGGTAAACAGACTGATCAAAAGTATTTCAATCAAAGGAAATGATATCAACATTTTTTTTTTCCCAGTTGAAATGAGGATAGGTAGTTAGATGGAGTAGGGTCAGGAGTTACTAGGTACTAGAGGCAGGCAAGAATTTATCTGGAATTTGAGAGAAGGAAGGGAAAGGGTGAATGAAGAAGAGTGTTGGTTATGAGGGATGGGAGCATGAGCATTCCCATGTGGAAGTTAGATGAGAGTGGAGTGATTGTTTTAAAGGATTGGAGGCAAGTAGTCGCATGAATGGAGGGGAAAGGGAGTTCCATAAGCGAGCTAAAGAGTGTGACAGGAGGTATTGTCCTGGGGGGTGGAGGGGTCGGTAAACTTCTATAAGGTTTTTATTATTAGATCTGAGAAGTCTTTGTGTGTGGTGCATTTTAAAGGTAGTGGAGAGGGAGGGACAGAGGGAAGGCTGGAAGATGAGTTTATGGGCATAGGTGAGCCGAATGTAGGATAGGTGGTTTGGTAGCTCTAGCCAGTTTAGTTTGTGGAGAGATTCACAGTGATGTGTTGATGATTTGTTGCTAGTGGCGAATCTGGCAATTTTATTGTAGCAATAAGACAGTTTGGTTTTGAGAGATGATTGTAGATTTGTTAGAAGGGGGGCTCCATAGAGAAGGGAGGGTAAGAGAAATGTAGTGGAGAGAGTAAATTTGGTAGTTGAGGTGAGAAACTGATTTTGTCGGTAGAGCATACCAATTTTTGGGTGTTTTTTTATGTTTAGTAGTAGATGGGAGTTGAATTTAAGCCTGTTGTCGATTTGAACTCCTAGTAGTTTGGTTTCGGATACCAGTTCAAGAGGTGTTGAATTTTGGCTGGTGATGGAGAATAAATTTTGATCTAAGTTCTTAGTTTAGAGGAGGTAAAAATTTTAAGTTTAGTTTTACCAGCATTGAGTGCAAGATGGTTGTCTTTCATCCATTGCTCTGTGGTAGAGAAGGCATCTTGAGTTAGTTTTAAAAGAGTTGGGATGGATGGGGCAGCACAGATGATTGTGGAATCATCTGCATATTGGATAACGCTAGTAAGAGGGATGGAGTGGTAAAAGTCATTAATGAAAATATTGAAGAGAAGTGGTCCCAGTATGGAACCTTGAGGGACACCTGTGGGGGTGCTGAGGAAGGAGGAGGTGGCCTTTTTCCATTTGACTGCTTGTTGCCTATTGGAGAGATAGCTGGTAAACCATTTGAAGGAAGAGGGTGAGAGGTTTAGGTTAGCTAGTTTAGTAAGAAGAAGGTTATGAGAGCTAGTGTCGAAGGCCTTAGAGAGATTGAGAAGGATGGTAGATATAGTGAAGCCAAGATCTCTAGCTTTAATCACAGTTTCAAGGAAGGAAAGGAGAGCAGTCATAGTGCTATGATGGGGTCTGAATCCATGTTGGGTAGGGGTTAATAGGTTGTTGTCCAAGAGATGGGGGAGGAGTAGAAGGTGAATGCATTTCTCTAGGACCTTAGAAATGGGAGACAGGATGGCGATGGGACGGAAGTTGGAAATATTAGTATTGTTACCTCCTTTGTGCAGGGGAATGATATAAGCTTTTTTCCAGATTTGAGGAACAAGACCTTCTTGGATAGAGCGGTTGATTAGGATACTGATAGGGAGGGCAATAGCATCAGCAGCTATGCTGAGGAAGTATGAGGGAATGTTATCAGGGACATTGGTGCAAGGTTTCAGTTTCTGTAGGAGTTTTCTTATAGTAGAAGTAGGAATAGGTTTAATGAAAAATGGTGGGGGTTGAGAGGGTGAGGAGTGGGAGAATGAAGTAGGAGGGGGAGGTGGGAGAGGAGAAGTGGCGGTAAGAGGTGGATTGTTATTTGAAGAAGAAGTGGAGGTAGGAGGTGGATTATTATTTGAAGGAGGTGGGAGAGGAGAAGTGAAGGTAAGAGGTGGATTGTTATTTGATGAAGAAGTGGAGGTGGATTATTATTTGAAAAAGAAGAGGTAAGTTTAGAGATGGAGTCAATGAAGAAAGAATTGAATTGGGTAGCTAGATCAGAGTCTTGTATGTTTGGGGAGGGGTTAGCGTTTTCTGTATTACCGGGTTTTATGAGGGTGGTTATACCTCTCCAGAACTTCTGTGGGTTGGTTTTATGGTTGCTTTGAAGTTGGATGAAGTAGTTTAATTGGTCTGATGTGATGAGCTTTTTAACTGAGTTACGAAGTGTTTTGTATTCATTGAGGTTAGATATAGATTTGTTTCTTTGGAACTGTGTCCAGGCTTTATCTCTAAGTCGCATGATGGCTAGTGTACGTTTGGTTAACCAGGAGATGGTTTTCCTTTTTATTCTTTTAGTTATTAAGGGAGCATGATTGTTTAGGAGATGTAAGAAGGTAGTATTAAAGTGAGTTATAGCATCTTCAAGTGGTAGAAATTTTAGGGGGTACCAATTCAGTGATTTGAGGGTATCAGAGAAAGCATCTGGGTTAAAGTTTCTAAGGGATCAAGTAGTTAAGTAAGTATGAGTAGCTAGCAAGGGAGAAGAAAGACGTCTAGTGAAGATGGGAAAGTGGTCACTGAGGGAGTCAGGGAGGGTTCCACTGTCAGGATAGTTGTGGGGGTGGGAAACTAGAATCCAGTCTAAAATGTTGCCACTTGTGAAGTCTTTAGATGGCCTGGTTATGGAGTTAATGAGTTGAGAGTAGTTGTATAGGTTGATGTTGAGGGGGTGAGTAGGGGACTGAATGGAGGACCAATTAATATTGGTATCTCCCATGATTATAGTTTCATTACAGATATTAGTTGATAGCCATGAGAGGATTTCAAGTATTAGGACATTGTCTCCTGGGGGAATGTAAAGAGAGGCAATGTATATAAATTTTTGTTTGTTTAGCTGAAGATGAGCTAGTATTAATTCTGCGTTAGCGAATTTTGGAATGGCTTTATTATAGGGTGTTATGCATAGGGAGGAAGAGTAGATTAGAGCCACTCCACCACCTTTTCTATGGGTTCTGTCTGTTCTGATGATAGAGTAATTAGGTGGTACTATCTTCTTCATTTTTTATGTGGGGTTTTAGCCAGGTTTCAGAAATGGCAAGGATGTCAGGCTTGTTATGGAGTAGCCAGGCATGAAGATTTGGAATTTTGTTAGCTAAGCTTTGTGCATTAAGAGATGTAAGCAGGATGGATTTGGTTATTGAGGAGGAGGGGGTTGGTCCTGGGTTAGGGTGAATATCACCAGATAAAAGTATGGAAGTTAGAAGTTGAGTTATGTAGTAGAGGTATTTGGATTGTTTTGATTGAGAGATATACGTTGGAAGATTAGTGGGAGATAAGGGCAGAGTAGTTGGTGAGAATTTAAGAGTGGGGAATAGTTTGAAATGAAAACATAGGTTGTTGTTGAAGGGATATAGTTCAGGGGAGATTGAGTTGAAGAAGTTGGATTGTGATGTAGGCAGAGGGTAGGTTATCTGTGAGAATGGTGAGTAGGTGATGGGATAAGGTTGGGTAAGATAGTAGATGTAGTTAAGGTTTAAGAGGAGTAGTAGTTGAATTGGGAAGGATGAGTATCTTTTAAGCATGTTAGGGTTTAGATGAACAATGTAGTGGTGTGTAAGGAGATGGGAGGGATGAGAAGTAAGGCTAACGTGCAAGTGGGTGGGGATAGGAGGAGGAAGGGGTGGTGTTTAGTGGGTGGAGAGGAAGTGGGAGTGGTTAGATGGGTATAAATGTAGATGTAGTGGGGGTGGGTGGGAATTGGGGGTAGGGTAGGGGAGCAGAGTGAGCCCATAGGGCGAACAGAGCAGGCTAGAGCAAGTAGCAGAGGATTCAGCAGAGACAATTAGTCAGCACCATTCACCTGGAGAAGGACAGAGGGACAGGTAATTAGCTGCTAGAAGAGCAGGTGAGGTGCAGGAGAGAGAGAGGCGGGTAAGGTTCAGGAGAGAGGATAGTGGAGAGGGGGTACTATGAAGAAATAGAGTCTAAGTTAGTAATGACTAGGAGCTAAGAAGGAGTAGAAAGGGGAAAGAAGGCAACTGAGAATGTCTGAGAGATGATAGAGGAGGAAAGGCAGTGGACGAAGACTATGAAAACTGTGGGGAGGGAGAAGGGCACAAGGGTGAGTTACACTGCCAACTAGTGGGCAGAGTAGGAATTACAGTAGGTAACTAGGAAAGCTGGATAGGTGGGGAAGAGTAAGCTAAGTAGCTAGGGAAAAGACAGTCAGGAGAAGCTTTTAGTCAGGGAGAGGACTCTGGCTGCTGGTTTACCTGACTCAGTGGCTTTAATTAGCTTTAATTAGCTTACACTTGTAATAGGTGACTATCGTCAGGCACACTGACGTCCCGCTCACCAGGCTGAACAAGGAGAGGGTCATGGTGAGCAGCCTGTCAGGCGCTAGGATCCGCCACATAACACAAGCACTCAGGTCACTCCAAGGCAAGTACAAATATGACTCAGTCATTGTCCATGCTGGTGTGAATGACCTGAGACATACCCCCCTGGACTACACGAAAAGAGACATAAAGGAGCTCTCTGAGCATGTAGCCCAGAAGACAAGATGATCAATTTCAACAATTGGCTTAAGTACTGGTGTCATTCAAAGGGGATCCAATGCCCGTCAGCTTGGGATGATATGCTCGACAAGCCACGATGCTTCGCTAGGGACAGCTTGCACCTGTCACCCCTGGGCTTTCGGATATTGGCAAAGGCTCTTGCTTCCCCCATAGTGCCTTTTTTAGGCAAAGCTCAAAAGACAAACCCACCTCCATAAGTATCACAAGGGATAAGAAACTAAGAGTAATGCTACTCAACGCCAGAAGTCTAAACCTCAAGATGCACTCACTCAAAACTCTCCTTAGCATGGAGAACATCGATATCTGTGCAGTAACAGAAACCTGGTTCAGGGCTCCCGAGAGCACCCCAGCACTACCAGGTTATACCTCATACCATGCTTTTCGGCCCCAAAACTTGGACCGAACCACAAAAGGAGGGGGAGTATCGATATTCATCAAAGATACCCACACCTCCAGGTTGGTGGCAAACCACGAAGCATCAGAGACTATCCATGTGCAACTAACAGTGGGTAAAACTGCCTTCCAGTTTATAGCCTGCTACAGACCACCCTCCCAAACCTAAGAACCCCACTCGGCCTTTCTGAGAACACTGGAAAATATGAAGGTCTCTCCAAACACCATTATATTGGGCGACTTCAACTACCCAAACATAGACTGGGAGCATTACTCTAGCTCCAACACCCTAGCCCAAAGATTCCTAGAATTTATAAACTCAAATGCTATGGAACAACTTGTTACCACTCCCACAAGAGGGGAAAACATACTGGACCTGATCATCACCAACATGGGGACTCTATGCTCCGGACCAGAAGTGTATCTCTCACTGGTAAGATCAGACCATAAACTAATCTCACTGGATATTCACATCCCGACCCCACCCCCTGCCCAGAAAACCACAGTGAAAAACTTCTCTAAAGCAAATTTCACACTCCTCAAAACCGAGGTGGAATCCTTCAAAGCCCCCGGGCCTCTGGAAAATATGGCCCAGACCGCAGAATCCTTTATAAACGCATTCTATGAACACCTTCAGGAATGCATGGATCATGCGATCCCAAATAAAACCAAGACCCAGTCCTCCAAAGGCAGACGTCCTGTCTGGTGGACCCCAGCCATAAACAAACTATACAATAGAAGGAGGAAGCTACTAAATGATAGAGCAAAATCCCAAAAAGGGAAGGCATCACTGATCAGTATTAGCAAAAAACTATGGGCACTCATAAAGTTGTCTAAGGCCAGCTTCGAGAGAAAAATTGCACAGGACACCAAGGATAATCACAAGGCTTTCTTTAGTTATGTTAGGAATCTGGGTGGCAATTCCCAGATATGCTCAGAATTAGTCCAAAATGACAAAAAATACACTGAACCCACAGACATTGCCAACATCCTAGCTGACAGGTTCAGCGCAAACTTCTACCCCCCTCCCCACCAAAAGGGCAAATATCTATCCCAGCAGAGTGCTGCCCCCCTGACATCTCAGATGCTCAAGTAAGAGCCGCCCTCTCCAAAGCAAAAAACACAGCATCAATGGGACCAGAAGGTGTCCCGGGCTGCGTCCTACATGAACTCCAAGAAGAGCTAAACCCAAACATAAAACTACTGTTCAATCTCAGCCTTACTACAGGATATGTGCCCAAAGAGTGGCGTACAGCAACAGTGGTCCCTCTCCATAAAGGTGGTGCCTCAACGGATCCTGGAAACTATCGCCCCATAAGCCTGACTAGCTTGGTCTGCAAAGCTATGGAAAGGATCATTATGGACCTCATAAATAAAGATATTGGGGACCTACAGACACTGGATCCTACTCAGTTCGCTTTGTTAAGGGCAGATCCTGCCTCTTAAACCTGGTTGATTTCTTTGAAACAGTCACCAAGGCCATTGACGAGGGAAGGTGGTCCACACAGCCTACCTGGACCTCGCCCAAAGCCTTCGATACAATACCCCACTCGGGCATTATAGATAAGCTCACCAGCTTAAATATAAACCCCTATGTCACTAGATGGATTGCAAACTGGCTCAAGGACAGAACCCACATGGTTAGAATTGCTGGAGCCATGTCAGACTCCAAACCAATTACAAGTGGTGTCCCACAAGGCTCAGTCCTGGGACCTCTCTTGTTCGGTATATATTTCTCGGAGGTACAGGCCAACACGGAAGGACTGTGGCTGACCAAGTTCGCAGATGACTGCAAACTGGGCGCCATAATCGACTCTCCAGCCGACACAAGCATCCTCCAAAAGGGCCTCATAGAAACAGACAACTGGTGCCAGAGCCATGGCCTCAAGCTAAATGCCAAAAGTGTATAGTCATCCCCTTTGGCAAAAACAAAGTGCCCATAAATTACCACATAGGTGGTAATCCATTAAGTACAGAAGAAGTAATTAGGGACCTGGGGACCCAAGTTGATAGCAATCTCTCATTTGACAACCATTGGCCAAAGTGGTTAGAAAAACATTTTATATAGCCCACCTAATCATGAAGGGATTCACATCTAGATCAGGGGAGGTCATCATGCCTCTTTACTCATCCCTCATCAGGCCCATAATTGAGTACAATGCCCCTTTTGGGATGTACCTTACCAGACACCTGCAACAACTGGAAAGACCCCAAAAGTACCTCACCAAGAGGATCAAAGGGCTCAAACAGATGCCATATGCTGCCCGGTTAAAGAAACTCCAGCTCTACTCAGTGGCATACCGCCTGTTCAGAGGCGATCTGTGCCTGACGTATAAAGCCATGTCCAACCCGGAATTAATGGACATGCTGCACCTCAGAAAATCCAAATCCCATCGAGCTACGCGCTCCAGAGACTTGAACCTCAGCACTAAAATAAATAGGACATGCTGGAGGGACAGATTCATAACCCAGAGGCTCCCTTCACTCTGGAATAAAATCCCAGTCCAGGTTAGGCAGAGTCCCTCATTGACTCTCTTCAAGAGGAATCTTGATGAGTGGATGGGAGATCATAGGTTTACCCCGGGTATCACTTCTGTGTCACTGTTAGACAGAGGCACAGTATACTAACCTCGAAAAAGGGCATAGCAAAATAAATTTAAAATGGGTGGCAAAAGCCAAACACATTCTGGCTAGGCTTATAAATGCCCTAGGGCAGATAGCCTAGTATGAACCTATGAACAAGTTTAATTACAAGACAAGAAATTGGATTAGCTTGCGGTTTGGGACAATAGAGAAACATACTTTGTAAATTATGTACAAACAGGTGAGTGCACTGGGCAGCAAAAAAGGATGGTCCAATATGGCAAGGCTTGAGGTGGATCAGGGGGTCCTTAGATGCCAGGCAGGTCCCTTATTGCAATGTAGTGGTTAGATTGCTGGGAGGGTGAAAGGTAAGAAGAAAGGGATTAGAATATGATAAAGCAACAAGAAGAGCTTTTAGTGAACAGATAAAAAAGAGGTAGAACAATAGTTCAGCAAGTATTAATAAAAATTAAATTAAACATTCTTATGCAGCTACATTAAGAAATAGGCTAGCTTTACACATGCAGACCACTGGTAATCTAAAACACACTATGCAGGAATTAGCAAGGAAGATCACATAAATCAGAGGCATCAAAAATAACTTTCATATATTTCAAAAATATTGATATTCACAAACATTATTCTACGAGCACTGTACTAAGAACTTCCAGATCAAAGTGCGGTATACAAGAGATAGGTAGGAGCAGTTTAAGAAATGCATTAGAGTGAGGATATAGGCAAGTTAAGTGTTAGTAGAGAAGGAGTGAGGGAATGGTAATTTGGTTGTGCTAATTAGAAGTAGATATTGTAGTTTAAGAAGTATAATGAAGTGAGGTATTAGAAGGGGATAAGCCGGTTAAGTGTTTTAGTGTTTAAAAAGAGGTACAAGAAGGTGAATAAAGAATGTTAGGAGAAGCTATATCCAGGATGAGTTGCAGGCACAAAGCCAGAAGGCAGAAAGGAAGTATTTTAGTAATGATTTGAAAAGATGAAGGTGTGAGATGCATTTGATATAGGAATTTTATCCAAGTTCTAGATATATATAAAATACTGGACATGAAACATAACCAGAAAATGTGGCATATTCTCACTTCCTAATTCCATACTCGCACATTTTATAATAAACTTGCCCCCAAAATTTTGGAAAAAAAAAACCAGAATAACTTAAACCCATTATTTTAAAAATTCAAAATTCCTTTTTTTAAATAAAAAAAAAAATTTTTGGGTTTTTTTTTTTTTAAAAAAAAACAAAAAAGGTTTTACATACCCCCCAAAAACAACCCCCCCCAAAAATTTTTTTCCCCTTTCCCAAAGGGCCCATTTTTTAATTTCCCCTTCACAAATTTTTTTTGTTTTTCAC